>NC_043703.1:89959766-90028846 GCF_006229205.1 Suricata suricatta | reverse complement strand
AAAAAAAAAAAAAAAAAAAAGCACAAAGGCTTTTGCTAAAGCCAGTGGGCAGGTCTCTCTGAGGACAGGGATTAAGTTTGTCTCTGTTGATCCCCCTCCAGTCAACTCTCCTGTCTGGGAACCAGCTTCAGATTCCCGAGGATTTATCCCCTCACAAGCTGCCATTCCCTTTGCGGTACCCGGGCACCATGCTCAGCTACCCCTCTGGAGTGCCTTTGTGGAGCACCACACACCCCAGAAGAAAACAAAGCAAATCTTGGTCCGGGCTTGTTCTAAATTTACTCCCTCTTCCTGCAAAGATCCAGCTTGGGAAGGAAAGGAGACCCTCCTAAGCCCCCGGCCCGAGGCACCTCTGCGGGACCCTCACACCAGACCTAAAAGACCATCTCTACAGTTTCAAAGTTTCCCCTCATCCCAGCCCGTTGCAGGTTGACCTTTAGAGGATTATGTGGATTTGGAAGGGTCACTTCGAGGTCAGCACGTCTGGGAGGACAGAGCCCAACTCCACACAGAAGAGGAGGGCTGAGGGTCTCTGGGTCTCTTTGTGACCCTCTGGCTCAGAACTGCCTGTCTTCCCGGGGAAATGGGCCTGTGTCTCTCAAAAGGACCTTACTCTCCTACCCCAGAAGTCAGATTTGGGCTGTAAGGTCCCATTTCTACTGATACCACCATGACAGGACTGTTTATGTAAAGTGTGGATGAGCAACTTTTGAGCAATTTATGCAATATTTTTAAATCCAGATTTTAAAATTCTAACGTTCCAAAACAGAGGAAACACTGATGCTTCAATATTCAAATAGAGCAATCCTTTATTTTTACTTATTTTTATGTTTACTTATTTTAAGAGAGAGAGAGAGAGAGAGAAAGCATGAGCAAGGGAAGGGCAGAGAGAGAGGGAGAGAGAGAATCTGAAGCAAGTTCTGCATAGTCAGTGTGGAACCTGATGCGGGGCTCAAACCCACCAACTGCAAGATCATAACTTGAGCCAAAACAAAGAGTCAGACACTTAGCCAACTGAGCCACCCATGCACCCCAGAACAATCTTTTCTTTTTAAAATTCAGTTCTTAGAGTTCATAGCCAATTAGGGTTCTCTCATAAAGCCCATTTTTAAATGATCTTGATTCTGACTCATTTTATTTAAACTATATGATGTTTACGTCCTTTTTTGAATACAATCTCACACTCACACACACGTGCGTGCACGCACACACATGCACACACACACACATGCACACACACACACAGGCACACACACACACTGTGATCCTGGACAAGTTTCTCAGTATCTCTGGGCCTCAGTTTACTAATTTACATAGTAAATATAATTTCTATAATTTACATAATAAAAGGTTGGAGAACCATGTCCAAGGTCCCTTCCAGCTCCTTAATTGTATAACATGAAAGGAATTCTGGGCTCCCAAACTCACTGCAGCTGCTCTATAGCAAGGAACCTCTCCTGCCTTGGGTAATCCTCAGGGCTCCCCTCAACCTTGGGCCATGGGTGGGGCAGAGCCAGCAGAACCAAGGAAGGAAGCCAAATACTGCTCATGCCTTCAAAAAACACCTTTGCAAGCTCCCCAAAGGTGGCTTCACATCTGTCCTGCTCACTGCCGGCATTCTTGTCACCTAGCGTGGATGGGATCTCGTACATCACAGGTACCCAAAATGGTGTTGATGTTCCATCTGTCAAGCAATGAGTTGTTGGATCATATGATGTGAGAGCACCTGTGTGCCACACTCCTGACTCTGGACAGCCGATTCTTGGCGACCACTATGCACTTGAAGACAAAAATGACAGTGGTGGTTGTGCCCCCACACTACTGAACTCAAGTTAAAAACATGTCCAATAGGCTCCTGGGTGGCTCAGCCAGTTCAGCGTCTGACTCTTGGTTTCGGCTTAGGTCATTATCTCTCAGTTTTGTGAGTTCGAGCCCCGCATGGGGCTCTGTGCTGACAGTGTAAAGCCTGCTTGGGATTCTTTCTCTATCCCGTTCTCTCTGCCCCTCCACAACTCATGGTGTCTTTCTCTCTCAAAATAAATAAACTTACAAAAAAATCATGTCCCAGAGTCCATTTGGGTTTACCTCAGAGAGAAAGGTGGCCATCTCCTTCAGCTTCTTTAAAATAGGTTGTCATACCTGATCATAAAGATTTATCCAAGTATAACACAAAAATGTTGGCAACAGCACAGGTAACTCCCTGAATAGCTAACAGAAAATCTAAAGCTATCTGATTGTCAATTTCCAACTGGGCCAAAGAGTTTAGATTTGTCTGATAAACCTCAACAGCTTTGGAAGATTATTTGTAACTTCAGCTAAGATGAATAATACATTTCTCTCATCCTTGTCCAATGGTATAACCCTCATTATAGAAATCACCATTTAGATGTTCCACATAAAAAGTGAAAGAGTATTTCCTCCAGGTAATTTTCTAGAATAGCCTATGTGGTTTCGTTTTGTAAGTTCCTGGAGGCATGTTTCAGTGGGATATGTTTCACAGAGTGTGTTGAGATCTTAAATGCCTAAACAGTTTGAACAAGTTAAGGCTTGATTTCCACATTAAAAAAAAATAGTACCCTGGTGGAGTACAGACCATCTTGAAGGTGTAGGTGCTTAGCAATAGACTTGGATAATCTCTTGACATCTCCTTTGGGAAGAACAACAACGAAATCACATGACGAAGTCCAAAGACATTTCTCAGTAAGACCTATGTGCAGAGCAACAGTTATGCTATCAGTAAACCATTACTACAAAACTGCAAAGTGGAAAGAAAGAGACAAAGGTCAGAGGGCAAGACAAAGGAGAGCATGCTGACCTGTGGCTCCAGCCATTTGGGCGGCCTTATTCTGAAGATATGGAAGAATAGATTGTCTATGCTGTGCTGTCTTCTGTCTATGAAGGTCTCAGTCTAGAGTCTCCTGAAGATCTTCTGCTTCTGGAGAATTCTTCATCAGGGTCCTCACTGGGAAATTTCTGTTTGGGATGGCCTTCCAGTTGCCAGGGATGGTTTGTGTTTCTTTAATTGAGAAGCACAGATCCAAAAATCAAACCCCTGAAGTTTAATTGCTTTACTAGGTGTCAGAAATAACTGAAAAAGCCTTTCTCCATTATGGTTCAAGGGCTGCCTTTCTATGACGTCTTTTTCCAGAAAACCAAGCTGGAGGTTGTGCAAGGATGGATTAGGAATATGTTAATCATAAAACTAGCAGATTGGGGGCACCTGGTTGGCTCAGTTAGTGAAATATCCAACTCTTGACCTTGGCTCAGTTCTTGATCTCAAGGTCATAGGTTCAGACCTTGCGTTGGGCTTCACACTGGCCATGAAGACTACTTTAAAAACAAAAAAGCAAATTAGTAGATGTACAGATCCCTTATAGTATTTTCTTATTGCTGCTTTTAACAGGGAAGAGTCTAGGATTAGAGATAAAGTCCTAGGTGGTTGGGTAGGCTAGTTACCTTAAAGAGTAGTGGACTGATATGTTCTCAAAAGAGTTTATCTTATATTCAGTAAGGCCAGGGAAGGATTTTGGACCAGGGAAATTAAAGTGTTTCTGAAAGCTAGGCTAACTTTAATTTGAAAATTCTACCCATCCTTTCTACTTTGTCTGAAGGTTGGAGGTGGAGGGAGTATGAACAGGAAATTTTCAGTAAGCACAAATGTCTTGCAGAGACTCTAATGATTCAGTAAAATAAGGATACTCATCACTACAGCAGTAGATTGGGACTCCTCTAGTAAGAAATACAAAATTGAATGGCTTGTTTTGATGCTCTTCAACAATGAAAGTCTTCAACAAATGGGGGGGGGGGGAACATGCAGTAAAAAAAAAAAAGCCAACAACAAACAAAAACAAAAACAGCCAAATATATTCATATTCCATCATAGGGGATAATTGTACAACATTCATTTGGAGGTTTTCAAAAGGGACTTGAGGTCTTGATGTCCATCCATGCCCCATCTTTACTGTTTT
The DNA here is from genome assembly GCF_006229205.1 of Suricata suricatta. NCBI lineage: Eukaryota > Metazoa > Chordata > Mammalia > Carnivora > Herpestidae > Suricata > Suricata suricatta. The sequence continues at coordinate 90,024,878 of NC_043703.1, read as the reverse complement.
GCCAAGATGGTGTTGTTGGCAGATGAGGTATGCACTAGAGCAGGGTTCGGTGAACACAGCCCACAGGCCAATCCGGGCCCATGGCCTTCTTTTGTAAATAAGTTTTTGCTGGAACACAGTCATGCCCACTTGTTTATGTACTGTCTATCACTGCTTTTGCACCCCAGTGGCACAGTTGAAGGGTTTCAACAGAGACTGGAAGACCCACAGAGCCTAAAACATGGACTATCTGGCCCTTTACAGAAAAGGAGGGGACCTCCAGTCTGGTGGAGAGGTAGATTTGGATTGAGATGACCCACACAAGTTGATACCGGTTGGCCAAATGTGCTGCTCCTGTGCCTCCTGTCTTGGGCTCCTAACCAGAGGGTGGCTGCCTATAACTATAGTTCTCTGCAAAAGAGATTTTTGGAAATTGTGTTTCTCAAGTTAACTCTTTGGGACACAAAGTCAAGACAGAGGAAGAACAGAGCTTATAACATTTTCAGAGGCAATCCAAGATAAGGTTCCTTCTCTGAAGACTACCAGCCAAGCAAGACTTTAAACGTGTTGGTCCTTGGGGCTGGTTTTGACCATGAAATTATTGGTATTCACCTGCTGATGACTCTACCATTTTTTCCTGTTACGGACAAATAAAGTTCATGACAACACAGGACAAGACAATGTGAGATTAGATGAATAACATCTAAGTTGTGGAAAAGCCACCACTCAGAGAAAGCTGTTATGACAAAAGTAAAACTGACTTTTATTGACTTAGTGAAGCAAGGAAGAACATGAAACTGACAATTCTTTTAAATAACATCTTGTTAGGAGAAATGAGTGCATTTCATTTTATTGCTCCATGTGGGATTCAAAAGTTCTTAGGGCAGGATATCAGAACCGGACAAACCCCTAGAATGGCTAATTTCTTAAGGTAACGGTTGGTGTATGGGATGCAAGATTCTAAGCCAAAAAGGAAGTCTTGTACAAGTCACAAGGTATTCTGCTGTTGTTCCCACAACTGATGGGGCACATGTTCTGGTCCTCACTCCTCAGTCATTCCAGAGGAATGATGGCTGTCATTTATTAGGCTGGGCACTGTAGATAATTTATCTCTGCATATCTCTGTGCCAGACACTGTCCACATTTCATCTCATTTAATCCTACAGCAACACTATCCAGTTGGTATTCTTCTTCTTTCCACTTAACAAAGGTGGAAATTGCCTTAAATATGGTAGCTAGTAAGTGCCTGAGCCAACACTGGCCTTTCGCTACATCAGCATCTCACTGCCTCTCCTGTGAGTGTGACGATGGATACGGCAGCCCTCATTTCCAGGCCTCTCCTTCTACTTGGTCTGCAAGCAACAGAGAGATATGCCACTCAAGCATCCCCACACCCAGCACTCACATACCTTCATATCCAGGAAGTCTCTTCCCAGTTCTCTCCCTCTCCTCACTCAAAGTTAAAAGATAAAGCCATGTAAACGACCAATAATCATAGTAAAGGGTGCTCAATTTTATCAATTAAGCAGGAAATGCAAATGCATACCAAGGCATAATGAGATGCCATTACACACCCACAAGACAGAAGAGCTCAAATTAAAAGCACTGATAATATCAAATGTTGACAAGAATATGGAGCAACTGGAACTCATATAATGGTGGGAATGTGAGTTGGTATAACCATTTTGGATACTCTTCAGCAAGGTCTGCTACAATTAAATATATACTTTCCCAGATGTATTTCCAACAGAATTGGCTACCCGTTCAAAATGCTCAGAGTAGCATTATTTGTGATAACTAAAAACTAACAGTTACCCAAAATACCCATCAACAGTAAAAATGGAGAAATACATTGCCATAGATTCACAAAATGGAATATTATACAGTACTGAGAATGAACCACAACTCACATAAGAACACGGATGAATCTCAACATAATTTTGAACAAAGAATTCACACACAGGAGTATGTGCTGTATGGTTTCATTTATAAGAGGTACCAAAACAGTCAAAATCGTTTTGATCAAGATAATGTTTATCCTCAGCAGGGGGATATAAAGACTGGGAAGGGCAAAAAGAGGTCTTTTGAAGTACTGGTAACGTTCTGTTTCTTGAGTTGGGTGCTGGACACAGGTGTGTTCCCTTTATGAAAACTAATTGAGCTGTATTCTTATAATTTGTATACTCTTCTGAATATATATTATAATTAAAAATAAAAGTTTAGGCGCACCTGGGTGACTCAGTCAGTTGAACGTCTGACTCTTGATGTCGGCTCAGATTATGATCCCAGGGTCATGGGATCAAGCTCTGTGTCAGGCTCCATGAGAGCATCAACCTGCTTAAGACTCTCTCTCTCCCCCTGCCCCTTCACCCCACTCACATGCTCCCTCTCTCTAAAATAAAAACAAATAAACAAACAAAATAGAAGCTCAAAAACAGTTAAGGCATATAGCCCTTCCTTCCCATCCAACCCTTCCCTTCTCCACTCAGTAAGGTCCATTCTCAAAGAGAAGGAGTGACATACCCAGAGAGCCTGTGTCTGAAATGCCCTACTCATTGGTGCCTACGATAGAAGCTCCAAGAGTCTGACCGATCTGCACAGCCTCATACACACTACAGCACACACCTTTGTTTTGCATGAGGAAAGTGATTGCCTGGCAGTGATGAGCCTTTAAAATCAGACAGACCCCATCCCTGCGACTTACCTACTGCAGAGCACTGGGCAAGTCACTTCATCTCTTCAAGTCCTTTTTCCCTATCTTCAAACAAATTGGCAGCATGTTCTATTCATTGTCTGCTCAAAAGTCATGTGTCCTTCTTCTTTGCTTACCACTCCCACTGGACACACCACTTGTGTGACTTCCCAGACTCTCAGGTTGCTAGAGCAAGAGCTTGGAAATGCTAAGCATGGGAGGGCACTTGTGTTCTTGGTGACATTGCAGCGTCAACCTTGGAACCCTGACTCTGAACAACTGCTAGGAGAGAGAGGCCTTGGCTGATGTCTCCTCAAGGGTTTGTCCTTGAGGGTTTGTTTCCTCAATTCCTCCATAAGGACTGAGAGACGAGAGAGAGAGACAGACGAGAGGCTGCAGGGCAGGTCCTAGGGGAGGATACGAATCAGGCATAATTGATCCAATTATGTGTTGTTTAGAAGTGACTTCTTATGTCATTTCCCACAAGTATTTGCTCAGTGCCTCTGAGTCCCAGGTACTATGCTGTGAGCTGGGGGCACAGTGATGGACAAGATAGATAGAATTCCTGGTTATCAAATGGGCACAGAAGTTCAAGTAAACTCAGACTGTCAACTTTCTAAATCACTGTGAGCTTTCCCAACTCTGTATTTGGAAATCCACCAATAGCAAACCCAAGGGCACTCTTGGAACCCCTAACTTGAGGCTGCCCCAGATGAATTGTTTTGAAGGAAAGCAAATATTTATCGAGCACCTTCTATGTGTAAGAGGCAGGGCCCGTTTTCACCCTTCAGGGAGCTTAAATTCTGGAGATGGTTGGCACTGGACAGATGTTTGATCTGAGTAGCCCAAGTTATCATGCCCGTGGGAACCATAAGGAAGGTCCAGAGTGGCTGTGTCAGCTTTGGGGATAAGGTGACCCTAGAGGTGGTGGGATTCCATTGGGCAAAGGAGAACAGGAGGTGATCTATGAGAACAAATGAAGGGGCACTGCCCAAATGGGGAAGAACACAGCTGAACATGGAGACAAAAGGCAAACTGGGCCAGAGAGGTTGTTTACAGGTTGATCAGAGGACCTTAAATACCAGGTTAAGGAATTTGAATCACATCATGAGGGCAGAAGGGGATTTCAGGCCAGGAAGCGATGTGACAGAGGAGCTATGGCAAGATTACTTTGGCATCTGTAAGAGGGATGATTAAGACCTTGGAAGGAGCAAATTGAGGCATGAGCAGCTTCAGAACTTTCAGAGAGGGGCTCACACTCTTTGGTTTTATTTTTGGCTCGGTCGCTCTGCTGAGTTAGACTGGGCAAATCATGGCAGGCCACGGAAGTTCGCTGCTTGCCTCCCAAAATCCATTTCTCCCTCTCTCTTTTCTAACAAAATCCTGAGCTGGTCTGGGGTAGAAAAATTCTCTGTTGAAAATATTCATCTCCCCCAAACCTAGCTAAAGATGTCCTATGTAATCCATTTCTGGTCAATGAGATGTATAAAGACTTTTATAGTTGGGCTTCTAGAAAGATATGGTCTTCTGGATAAAAGGACGTTAAGTATAGCAAGCCAAACTTTTTTCCCTACTCCCTTCTTCCAGTATGGAACTCAGCTGTGATGTCTGGACGTGGCACAGCCATTGTGACCATGAGGCCAAAAGCTACAAGGCAAGGATGGCAGAGCAGGAAGGGAGCAAGAGCCTTGTTTCTTAATGACTCCCTTGACCACCTGTGCCAACCTGGACTGCCTCTCTCCAGACTCCCTATTCTGTAAGGAAAATAACCCCTTACTTGTTTAAGGGTTTAAGTGACCAAACGCAATTCCTAACTGATATGTGTGGCAACTCAGACACCTCTATTTCTCCCTCCTTCTATGATCTCATAATCTGGTGCAAGAATGGATTATGCACTTATTATGTGCTTTTCAAAAGCTGCCCACAAGAACGGTTGAAGACCCTCAGATTATGCTGCCTGGTTGGTCCCAGCTCTCAGCTTTGCAGGGCCCCCCTGCCTTGCTCGGATTCTCCAGGAAGATGCCAGCTTGAACAATCCCAGAATACCAGATCTCCAAGGAAAGAGCCCTGAACCAGCAGTCAAGAGTCCTGGGATCCTGAAAGACCATCTCTGCCGCTAATCAGGGCACGACCTTGACCGGGGCATTCCTGACTGCCCTGGGCCTCATTCAGCCCTTCTTTAAAATTGGAGATTGAGTCATAGAGATGGGGAAGCCAGGGCACAAATCAAGAAGGCATTTGCCCCACAAAACCCAGTCCTGGAGAAGACCAGCCTGGGTCAAGGCTGCCAATTCGACCTAAGGGTGAGTGACTCTCTGGGGAAACTGGGGGTCCAAGGCAAGAAGACATAGGCACGATGGCCAGGTGACTCAGGTCTCTCAATCTCTCTGAGCCTCTCTCCCCTCATCTGTAGAGTGCACCCCCTCAGGGCCATTGGGAGGACTGGGGGAGCCCTCTGAAGGCCGCTGCGTTGTTGAGGAGGGTTGTGGGGTCCCTCTGGCTGAGGCTGCAGACAACTCGGGGAGGACAAGCTCTGCCTCTTCATTGCTGGACCCTACCTGAACAAAGCCAGGGCCCCAAGTACCCACTGCCACCCCCTGCCTGGCCACTGCCTCCCCCCAGGGCTGCCAAGGCAGGGGCCCTGGCCCCGCACCTCCCCCACTCCCTGGAGGCAGGCAGCTGCTAATGGCTCTCCCCACAAGCTGGTTCATTAAAGATTTGTTCTGTGGAGTTGCAATCAAAATAAACAGACCAGCCTGAAAGCCAGGGAACTAAAAACCAATTAAGAAGGAATGGAGATGGAAGGAGAGGTGGGGGCAGGAGGGGAAAAGAGGCCGGGGCTTTCCAAAGACTCAGTTCCCATGGCAGCCAGCTTCCAAAATAGTCTGGGAATGAAAAATAATGAAAACCACTGTGGAGAGCAAAGCGATCCTGGCAGGAGAGTCCCGACCTCAGGATTGGCTAAATCCCCTTGCTCGAGGCTCCCAGAGGGCACCCCGGTGGGTCAGAGCACTGGTGACCTGTCCTCCCCAGCTCCCTGCCCATTCCTCTTTCCCTTCCGAGGTGGTGAATGGTTCAGACCCTCTGCAGGGCCCACTGCCAGGCCATCAAGGTGAGGGAGCCACATTCGACCAGAGAAATATGATGGAGGTGGGAAGGGCCAGGGATGAGACTGGAGGGGGAAGTTCAGGCACCATAAGGCCCCCAGTCCAGTTTCAGAGTGCTTCCTGGAGGAGGTGATATTCAGACAAATATCTGAAGTAGGAGCCGGCCAGGAAATGAACAGAAGGAAGGCCGCTTCAGGGAGAAAGAGGAAGCATTGCAAAGGCTCAGAGAGTAGGGAAGGGGGAAAAAGAAAAACCAGAAGTTTAGTAGGGCTGACAATTCTTGAGTTAAGCATATTCTGTGCTTTTTTACGCACTGGATCCTGAGATGCAGGAACCCTGACAGGTTGAGACTCGCAGATGTAAAGGGAGTGAGGCCGGGGCACCCAGATCAAATCTGTGGACCCTGCACCCACCTTCCTTCCCCTCTGCCTGGAGCCAGGTCTTCTTGGGAGCCCCCAGTTCCCTGTCCCTTCTCTAACCCTGGTGATGGGGGAACCCAGCTTCTAGCAGTCATTTCCTACTGATCTCTCCGAGGAGGCCCTCCAGCCCACTGGGAGGCATCACCGGTTAACCATCTCCAGACCCCCTTGTGGTCTGGTTTCTGTTTCACTGGTGAGGCAACAGGAAAGCTGAGATTCTATTAAGCTGACTTGCAGATGCCAAAAGGGAATAACAGCCAAAACTGAGTTAACCCTTGCATACTCCTTCGTCCACCCCTGCTTCCCGGACCACAAGAAAAAGCACTGAACTCCATCATCAGCAAGGGAGGCAACACCCCGGGCCCTAGAGAACAGGCACCCGGGGCCTGAAGGACACCCGGTCCCCCTGGGCGGGTCTGACAGGTTGGGGAGCCTCCTGTGTGGGTATAAGTAACAGTGTGATAAGGGGCAGTAGGCTGACAGCCCTTGCCAGGTAGAAGGGCTCCTGGGTGGGAAGCAGGACTGTGCTAACTAGACCCCGTTCTTCCAAACAGGAAGGGGCAAAGTGGAGTTCCACTGCCCCAGAGGCATGACTTTTCACTAGTCTCTCTTTCCCAGAAGCCAAGCCATCGCCAGGTGGGAACCCACTGGAAATGGGATGCCCGCCGAGGAGGCAAAACAGAGCCTTGGCTCCCATCTTAGCATCTCCCGAAGGCTCAGAGCAGAACAAGGGGAATGTGGGCCAAGGAAAGAGCACTGGGCTGGGAGTCCAGAGGCTGGCCTTAAGCAGATGCCCTAGGGGTGAATGAAGCATAGGTTTTGCAATGAGCCCAGGTCCACCTCCTGGGAGCTGTGACTGTGAGCTAGGGAACTCCTCTCTGAGCCTCAGTGACCTCAGCAGCAAATGGGCACAGTAATGCTGACCCCATAGGGTCTATATTAGGGTGAAACAAGGTGCCAGGGTATCCTTTCTCCTCCAGACCTCAGCCAGCTGCAAAATGGGATGCCAACTCTCCTAGGTTACGTGTGTGAAGCACTCGGAAAACCGCAAAGGCCTATAGAGGGGTACAAGAGGTCTCTGGCTACGGAAGCTACTCCCTTTCCAGCCCCCCGCAACCCTAAGCATGTCTCTCACCTGCCTTTGGCCACAAGGCCTCTCTCACCCTGCACAGCCTCTTCCTGGGTGGTCTTGAGGCACTTCTATGGCCACAGAGATAGAAGAACATCTGCAGGGCAAGTGTAAGAAACCTACAGCAAAAATACAAAATGAGAATTACTTTGGCTGTCCCCCACCTGTTCTGCTGCTTACAGCTGAAGGAAATGAAGCCCAGAAGGCGAGCCATCTAAAATCACAGCTTGCCAGCGCCTGGGTTCGGAACCCCAGGGCTGTCAACTCCAAAGACTGTATGTACTCTGGCCTCTGTCCCATTCTATTTCCCATTCATGGGCAGAGTGACTCCTGGGCCCAAGGGGCCTGTCCAGGGCCTGAGTGAGGAATTTCCAGAGGTCTGGGGTGGGTCTCTCGTCCTGTAGGTGCTGAGAGCATGGTCCCCTCTTTACCAGTGGGAGAAAGTGACACGCTGAGTTATCACCAGCTTCCTAGCTGAGTAGGCCTGCCTGGAAGGAGCCAAAGAGGCAGTGAAAAGGGCAGCCTGCCCAGAGGTGGCGACACTCAGGCCTGGGTTTGAATCTGCATTCAGCTGTGTAAACCTGTTCCCCAACCTCTCTGCCTTTTAGTCCCCTTATCCGTCAATTCATAAATCCAGGAGGAAAGCTTGTCCTATCCCACAGGCTGCAGGGAGATCCGAAGAAGATAACTGATATGTGTTGAAAACTGTCAAACCTTGTTATCATTAGCAATTAGCACAGTCATTATTATTTGTTTGTGTTTCTAAGCAGCAGATTCACTAAGTGGGTTAAACAGCTTCTCCCTCCCCACTCCTCAGGCCTCCCCATCCTGTTGACACTAGTCCTGCTTTGTTCACAGACAGTGAAAAGGTGACTCCAGGCCCACCAGTCAGAATAGCCCCTCATCCTGGGTGAGCGCCCACAGAGAAGCTGAGCGTTAACGATTTATCTCGTGTGCTGGTTGTGCTGGCCCCAACACAGAGCAAAGGAGCAAGTGTGGCAGGTATTTTCCCCCTTTTGACTCTCACGAATAAAAAAATACAACACATTAGATCAATAGCCACCTGACACATTTTCGTGGAGCACTTACCACGTGCCACACGCTATGCTGGCCTGTCATGGATATGGAATCCTGGGAGTCTCACATCACAGCCTGTGACGGAGCAGTGACTTCTTGCCTGCCTTCCTTCCCTCACGTGTCCACCTTTGATCTGCAAGTCCACATTTCCACACAATCCTACATAGCAGTGAGGACTGGGCAGGAGAAAAGTCCCCAGTCATCTGAGAAAGGACCCTGGGTCCCCGACCCAGTCAGAGCAGCACAGAGAACCAGGCAGGTGCAGAGATCCTGGGCCCAGAGAAGGGCATTGGCTTGGAGATGTGGGTAACTGGCCCGAACAGGGAAGCCGTTCTGCCTGGGTGTCCCAGAAAGAATGTCTCCCAACCAGCCATACCCAGTCCAGCTACTAAAACTAGTGCCAGAGTCTCCCCCAGCAAGGCCTGGGGCTCCATGGATACGCAAGGAGTATCGAATCAAATCAAACTAACCAGGAAATCTGATGAAATGGAGGCTTCCTTAGACATCTGAGGAAAACAGAACCCTGTGAGAGCAGAGCCAGGCCCTGAGGGCACAGCAGGGAGTCAGAGAGAGCCCACAACAGCTTAGAGGAGGTCCTAACCCCAGAAGAGCTGAGGACGAGCCCCTAATCTTGGTGGGAGCTCTGAGGGAGTCGTGTCTCCTGAACTGTAGGCTCTGCTCTCCCATGTTCCCAGGGGTCCACAGAGAGATGTGGTTAGCCACTGGGTTCAAAGGGACACTATGTTTCTCACGAGTCACCCATTCAACTCTTTTGACAACCCCCCCCCCCCATGAAGCAGAAGTCATTACGCGCAGTTAAATCTAAAGAACCTGCAGCCCAGAGAGGTTATATAACAGTCTGGGTCACACAGTGTCCTCACTGAGGTCATTTGGCTGTAAAGGACCTACATACTCCTTGTTTAACAGGATAAGACAACTAGCCAGTGATTGTTCCAAGCACTCCCCTCTCCCTTCCCCTTCTGGCCAGGGAAACTCCTGCTCTCCCACTTCTCTGCTTTCCCTTCCCACCCTTGAAGACACCCCTGCCTGCAAAGTAGTTCTTTGGGACTCTGATAAGCGGAATTGGAAGGAAAGGGGACAAGAGAGGAGGATCCAAGAGGCACTGGGGCATTCCTGGGGTAGCTGTGAGGTGGAATTACCAGGAGAGGAGAAAGAAGGATTGTGCCCTGGGGAGGCACAGAGGCCACTAGAGAAATGGAGGGTAGGCTAGGAAGTATCCCCTTTCATGATTGAGAAATGCAAAGAAACAACTGAGGTTATAATGACATAACATTTGGCTTCCAAACTCTGTTCTTTTTTTTTTTTTTAAGTTTATTCATTTATTTTGAGAGAGAGAAGAGCGAGTAGGGGAGGAGCAGAGAGAGAGGGAGAAAGAATCTCAAGCAAGCTCTGCATCATCAGCTCGTAACCCGACTGGGGGCCAGATCTCACAAATCCTACGATCATGACCTGAGCCAAAATCAGGACTTGGACATTTAACCAACTGAGCCGCCCAGGCACCCACTAAACTCTATTCTTTTGAACCAATACCACTGAGACTGAACCCCATGAGTCACAGCTTGGTAGACATTGCATTTCTGGGGGGAGGGGGATGAGGAAAGAACTGAAAATGAGGACTGAGGCCAAACAGAGACCAGCCTTCTTCTCGAGGTACTTTTGTCTTCCTTGGTGTGACGCTCTCTTCTTTCCACTCCCGCCATCTTGGTTTGTTCATGCTTAGGAATTTCTACCTCTTTAGAACTTTGGTCAGTACATGGCCTCCTGTGGCCACCTGCAGCATCCCTTTGGCCCTTTTCTACAGTGATGGCAAGTCTGCTTGAGTTCCCACTGCGAGCTGTCTCATTGCATTCATGTTCCCTGGTTCAAAAATGATTTCCCTATAATTAAACCTTTTTTTGGAAGCTTTATCTTCAAAAGTTAGCCCTAAGGTGTTTCTGACTCTCCACTGTGTTTTACCTTGTGGCTCCATTATCAAGTTGAGGGCTTATGAATCTATAGAATTGTGTGCAGATCTTTAAAGAATTCACAAATATAAATCGTTTATTTGTTTTTTAATTCACTTAAACTTTTTTGTAATGTTTATTTATTTCTGAGAGAAAGAGAGCGCACGAACAGGGGAGGGACAGAGAGAAAGGGAAACACAGAATCCAAAGCAGGTTCCAGGCTCTGAGCTGTCAGCACAGAGCCCAACTCAGGGTTCGAACTCGTGAATCCTGAGATCATGTGACCTGAGCCAAAGTCAGACACTTAACTAAGCCACCCAGACGCCCCAGAAGACTATTGACTTTAGGACCTTTTGCTGCTGGTGCTTCTCACTCAATGGGAAGCAGGCTGGTGTGGGGAGGGATGGGAGGAAGGGAGGAAGGGTAACAGCAAGGAGACTCAAGTCCAGCCATCTTATCTGGCATCCACTCGAGCCACACAGAACACCCAGGAACCCTGGCCTTACCAAATTGTGGGAGAGCTGTTGCTCCACCTGCATTCTGCCCACTCTCTCTAAACCTCCTCTCTCCTGCATTGCCATCCCCGTTTCATAGGCCCCTTCAAAATCTAAAAAGAATTTTGCAAACACCTTCAAAAGATCTCTGTAAAACTTTCTGAAAAGAGATTTAAATGTGAGCAAATGATTTCTCTACAGGGAAACATGCATAATGGGGCCTTTAAGAATAGATTTCTTGGTATCCCGCTGTTTAGGCTTTAAGGAGAAGAAAGGGCTGCCTTCCCTTCTCTGTCAGACAGAAAAGAATAGCCCCTCTCTTGGTAAGAGCTGGACACGCTTCCAAAGGCCACCAACTTCCAGCTCTCTCTGGTCGTTTTATATTGAACAAGGCAGTGGATCTTCCATCCAAGGTTCTGAGCAAGGGCAGGGTCCATTTAACCCAAGGTGAACGTGTTTGCATACAGGGCATGGTGCACGAGACAAGACCACAACAAAGTATACAGGAGAGATGGGTCTGACCAAGGGGTACAAGCTGAATTCTGCTGGCATTTTAAACTGACAGGCCAATTATTTGTTTCCATCTGGAAGACAGAATGTGTCTTCGTGAGGGGCTGGGATAACCCTGATCACAGGAAAGTGTCAGACGAGCTGCTCTGGACAAGTTAAGGGCAGGTCAGTGTGAATTACCATGCTTCCACAGTACTTCTGAAGAAAGGCAGCTTCACCACTTTCAAGTAGATACAGTCATGGGACCAGGTGTGACCAGGAGCGGTCCTTGGGGAGCAACTTCAAGGACTAACTAAGAAGGAGTTGTAACCAGCAGAGCGGCTGTTTATCTGTGAATGGGTGAGCATAAGTGATTTGAAATGTCTTTCTTGAATGTCCCTCCCAACATTGTTTTCCCATTATCTTTCTGTACTTCCATGAGGAAAGATTGGCTAAGCAAAGGCTAACTTCCTCCCAGCCGTGTCCAAATTACTCCAAACCTCAAATGAGCACCTCCCCCCACCCATTAAAGATGTTTGCCTGAGTGGCAGCTCACGAGGAAGCCTGTGTTTCACAGCAGGAAGAGGAGTGTAGCCAAAATTTCTGCATGGAGACAACTTTGATCCCAGCCCCAACCCATCTCAGAGTGAATGCCTACGGATGTAGGTGCTGAACGGTAATGGATGAACTTAGCTGAGTTGAAATACTCAGAGGAGAAGGAGGAAATAGTGAAGGTTCCACATGGGACTGGTCCTGTGTCAGATCCAGCAAACAGGTATTAAAATTGTGAATAATTCAGTTCAGTGACTACTGTATATCTCATTCTATGGCAGAGGCTTTGAGGAATAGCCATGGCCCATGTGGTCCAGGAACAGTGAATCTTGTGGGTGAGTGGGGACATCCATACAACAATGGCACAAGGCAAATCAAAGGTGATGCAACAGGTTAGAAAAGGACAGGATTTCACAGTGATGCAGAAAATCAAGATTACTTCTAGTCAGAAAACCACAAGAGGCTCTCTGAAGTAGAAGATTTTTGATGTAAGCTTTAAAGCTAATTAAAACAAACGAAAGTTTCGTATAGGCTACACTGACAATGGATATGTGAATGAGTACAGTTATATGGAGAACAGTTTGGCAGTATTTCCTATGGTTGAAGATATGTATTCCATCATCCAGCAATTATATATCCGGGTATATATGGTTAAAAAAAAACAACTCACACACATGAACTAGACATTCAATTGGCACTTTCTATGTAATGTCACAAAATTAGTAATGACTTAAATGTCCACTAATAGATAAAAGGATAAATAAGTTGATGTGTATCCATACAATGGAAATTACACCTAAGTTGCAGTGAATGTACTAGAGCTTCATGTATCAATGTGGAAAATGTAGAAAGCTTTGTTCAAAGCATTTAAGGTGACGTCTGACCAATCATTAGTTGAGTACAGGGCTGCCCAAGCAAAGACTTCAATCATTGTATATAGGGAATACAGGCTTTACAGAATTAGTCAAGCAAAGTCACTAAACAAACAAACAATGGCCAACAATAACAACAATAACCCCTTTAAGGAGAGGAGAGTCTGATCTTCAGACTTATCATGTTATATTATCTACATCATAGTCAAACTGTCAAAATGCAAGGAGAGGGGCATCTGGGTAGCTCAGTCGGTTAAGCCTCTGACTCTTGATTTTGGCTCAGGTCATAATCTCACAGTTTTGTGAGTTTGGGCCCCACATCCAGCTCCATCATAACAGTGCAGGGCCTGCTTGGGATTCTTTGTCTCCCTCTCTCTGTGCCTCTTCCCCACATGCACTGTCTCTATCTCTCTCAAAATAAATAAATTAAAAAAAATTTTTTTTAATGCAAGGAGAGAAACTTGAAAGCAGAAAGAGAAAAACAACTCATCATAAACAAGAAACTGTCAGTCAATAATTCTATATCCAATAGGACTATCCTTCAAAACTGAAGGAGAAATTAAGATATTCCCAGATAAACAAGTACAACAGAAATCACAATAAATGTATGAACCAATATAGCCAGAGATTGTTAAACTGGATGTTTTTAATCTAGCTATGTACTATTTATAAGAGACACACTAAAATTGATGGACCCAGAAAAAGTAAAGGGATGGAGTTTTATATAACAGAAAAAATAACAATTGAAGGAAAAGTGATAGAGTAATATTAGTATCAGACAAAATAGACTTTAAGGTAAAAGACATCATTAGAGCTAGAGGGTCAATACATACTAATGAAAGGAAATTCACAAGGAAGATATAAAAATGTATCATGTAGGCAACTAATAACATGACTTCAAAATGTATACAGTTTGAAAGAATTACAAAAGAGAAACTGACAGTTCCACAAAGTAGATTTACCTGTAACTAGGAGACATTATTAGTAATGATTTAACTTAATTCAGGGTGTCTAAGTGGCTCAGTCAGTTGAGTGCCTGACTCTCCAGTTTGGTTCAGGTCATGATCCCAGGATGATGGGATCGAGCACTGCATTGGGCTCTGCACTGAGTGTGGAACCTGTTTAGATTCTCTCTCTCCCCCTCTGCCCCTCTCCCTGGCTCACACATTCTCTCTCTAAAATTAAAAAAAAAAATAGTTGATTGATTAACAATCTTAGTCTAAAGGACAAACATAGAACCCTTTGCTCAGTCATTGTATTAGCCATATTTTTCCCTTGGAACATTTATAAAAATTGACCATGTAGAAATTAGAAATTAATAGCAAAAATAACTTTCAAAATATTATTTTGTAAATTTATAAACACATTCCTAAATAACTTCCATGTTAAAGAAGAAATTATAATAAAATGAGTAATGAGAAAATATTTAGAACCTAACAATAATTAAAATAACATTTCTAAGTTTCTTGATGTGGTTAGAAGAATGATAAAGAGAAAAATGCATTTTCATTTATGGCTCAAGCAAGAAAAGATGTAAAGTTCACAACCTATAAAGAATTAAGTGACCAGCTCAAGAAGCTAGGAAGGAGAGAAACAACAAAAGTTAGCCCAAATAAAGTAGAAGGAAAGAAATAAAGATGAAGACAGAGATTAATGAAATAGAAAATGGGCATAACGAGCATCCATAAAACCAAAATTGGTTCTTTGAAAAGACTGCTAAACCAGACAAATCTCGAGCAAAGGTGATCAACACACAAGTGAATGTATAAACGAACAATGGTGGAACCAAGTTGCCACACCAGTGGTGGACCCCATATACAGGATGTTATGTGTGAAAGAAATAGCCTTGAATCTTGTTTAAGCCATTGTCACTTTGGGTGTCTGTTTCTGGCGATCCAAACTATTCCCAACCAAGACAGAGGGTTCAGCCAGGCCTAGGCTGGGTCTAGGCATCCCAGGTTGGCCAGGCAGGATGAAAATGGTGGGGGACAGTGAGGAGAGCCAGCACCATGGGTGATCAGGTGAAGTTGTCTCTGAGAAGCAGAGGTAACAGATGAGATCACAGTCAGCTGGGCTGAGGTGGCAGCTCCAACAATGGCTACCAGGACAAGCAGTAACCACAGTAAATGCCATGACTACATTCAACAGTTTCTTGGCTTTACCAGGTGGGCTTACCACAGGGCTACCCACCAGGCAGGTCTGGTTCCTCTGGAATATGGGTTATGGTCTCTGGCTTGTGTTTCCAAGCCCATCTCAAACTGGTCTAAACAATAAAGACAACGTATTCCCTCATTTAGCTTAGTCTGATCCCACAGCTCAAAGTATGGCTCCAAAGAAGCACAAAACTGGCCCCCACATGGTCTTATGCTACCCATCCCTCCAACAGCATCAGATTCTTCTCTAGTGAGAGAAATGGCTTCAGCAGTTCCAAACTTCCCAGCTTCACCCCACACCATCTAGAGAGAAAAAGAGCTCCTTCCTCCTTTACAATTCTAGGGTTTAGTGTTCTCTTATTGGCCAAAATTAGGTCATGTGCATGTCTCTATGCCAGTCAACATGCTGATTGACTTCAGCCAATCAGGACTCTCCTGGAGTGTGCCTGAGCTGCTGTTAAGTGGGACAAATTGTAGAGCCTCACTCTCTCCTCATGTATTGTAGAAGCTGTTAATATACCTAACTTGTAATACTTTCAGGTGATAAAATTATTATTTAGCCACTTAGCACAGTGCCTGACACTGCATTTGGTCACTGGTAGCCATGAAGCCATTAGCACTAACACTGAAAAATAGGGCTCCGTTCCTACCCCTGAAGTGAGAAACTTGGGCTGGGGCTCTTGGTGTGGGGCTAGTTCCTGCAAAAAGGGAGTGGTATCAACACAAAACTCAACCCCCAGCTTTGGGAGGTAAAATGAAGCTGTATGTCTCTAATACAGCTGAAAGCAGGGGGATCCAGGGAGGTCCAATTCTTCCCAATCTTCCTAATTGCACCCAGAAATCCCAAGGACAAAGAAGCAGAGGTGACTGTGCCCAAACATGACTTTAATAGGGGGACCCTCCCCATTTTGTGACCTCCCCAGGGATCACAACTAGGTCTCTGGGGTAGAACTATCCCGTTAAAGGGCCACATTCAAAGTAAAAGGAGGGAGGAGGCTACAGCGCTTCCCTCAGGCTTGGCTCATGGTGGGTGACGGGGTCATATGCCCTGACAGGCCTTTACCCAAGGAGAAAAATCTTTCTAATAGCCCGAAAGAATGCCCTAATCTGACATCTCGTTTAGCAGATTATTGGGTCTGGCTTTGATCTCTACTGGGCATAATGAGTGCGCCTCTCAGGCCAATCAGCAGTCATTAATTAGCAGAACGGCCAGCAGCTGGGCCTGCCCAGGAGCCGGGGCCCTTGCTCTTGAGTGGGGAAAGTGAGATGTCTGTGAGCAAGTCAGACCCAGTGTGAAGCTAGGGGATATATCAGGGTCACCAGGACCCATCAGTCTGAGTCTCTCTGGGAAAGCACCCTAAGCTGGGCCTTCACATGACACATGTGACACACAATGCCACCCAGGGACTGGGCAGGGAGCGATGGCCTCCGCTCCCTGCAGCACATCACCCAATAGTGAGAATACAGCATAGCTGGGAGTGTGTGACACCACAGCACACAAATCGTGATGTGCAGGCAGACCACAGAGACCCCCTGTGCATCTGACCCTCTCCCCCAGGCCAAAGTCTGTCTCTCTGATTTATTGGCTCTCGGCCCCCTTTTCTCCCTCTTCTTGGGTTCCGCCATCCCCCCTTTGGGTCTCTGGGAGCTGGTAAGCAAAAGAGGTATTGGGTCCTACAGTTTTACCATCTCTAATAGCAGTGGGACCGGCCTCACGTTCCCACCTTAGGGTTGGGGTGTCAACAGAGACTCGACCAAGGATACAGATGAGGAGAAACTGCATTGGTGTTCCCAGTTCAGAGGGGTTGGAGGTAGTGTTAAGTGGCCAGAAGCCAGAGACCTGGTGTAGGAAGAGCTGGATTCATACGCCATCCTCTGCCACTCACTACATAACATGTGACCTTGAAGTAAATCCCCTTAATTTCTCCGAATAGTAGTGCTGTCCTCTGCATAAAACAGGGTTATTTTCCACAAAGTAATTGCAGTATGAACTGTCCTTAGTTTTTGTAAAACAGTGAGTTGATATGTATGTTTTAAGTGTTCAAAATTACTAATAAAATTTTTAATCAGTGAAAGTAAACATTAAATTTACCTTCATTTTGGGGCATCTGGGTGGCTCAGTCTTGATTAAGCATCTGACTTCGGCTCAGGTCATGATCTCATGGTTTGTGGGTTTGAGCCCCATGTCGGCCTCTGTGCTGACAGCTAGCTCAGAGCCTGGAACCTGTCTTTGGATTCAGTGTCTCCCTCTCTCTCTGACCATCCCCTGCTCATGCTGTCTCTCTCTGTCTCTAAAAAATAAATTAAAAACATTAAAAAATTTTGATTTATCTTCATTTCAAAGATTCACGAACAGGTAAAACATTAAGTAAAACATTTATAGAAATGTAAACATTAAACTTAATACAACAGGATACATCAGTAGGAGGCAAAATTTTTTAAATGAATCAAATATTCACATGAATTATTGAAGGGGCACCTGGGTGGCTCAGTTGGTTGGGCATCTGACTTCGGCTCAGGTCATGATCTCGAGGTTCATGAGTTCAAGCCCTGCATCAGGCACTGTGCTGACAGCTCAGAGCCTGGAGGCTGCTTCAGGTTCTGTGTCTCCCTTTCTTTCTGCCCCTTCACCATTTGTGCTCTTTCTCTCTCTCTCAAAAATAAAAATAAACATTAAAAATTTTTTTCTAAAGTATCAGGAAAATATAATTGACTGTAAAAACTAAATATTACTTGATCTTATTTAGTACTACCCTAAAAAATTTAAAGATGTTCTTGTTATGTCATTAACAATTGCACATTAACAATTTGTGTGCAAATATTTCCCATTGCTTTGGAAGATCTTTCTGGCTCTATACCCTTTGGGGGAATAGCACAGAGAGAGTTACAAACTAATACCAAATATGTTCTTTCTGCACCATGATTACGAGGTAAAATCTATCTCATGTTTAATAAATTTGAAAGAGCTTTTCAAATTTTTTTCTGGCAGAAGTGTGCAGAGAATGAGACCTTTTCATCAATAGTAAGCATTCATTTGTTTGAATAAACACCTTCTTTCCTCTCACCAGTTACGGATATGGACTGCCATCTGAAAGGTTGTGTCTCTTTCAATGCTCTTGTGTTCTTTGAACTAGAACTAGAGCATATAACTCTCTGGGTGATTTCAAGACATAACTTACTCTGATTTTAGATTTTTAAAAATATGAACTAAGTATTACACTAAAAATTATGGATGTGTGATACTTTAAAAACACATAGAGACTAATAAATCTGGCTTTGCAATTACTTGTTCTAGATAGTAGGTTCCCAAATCTTTTCTGCTGCCGGGACCCTTTACTGAGAGGCTGGAATGTAAAAAGCCAGCAAAAGCAGGGGTTCTGAACCAAATGAGGGGAAGGGCCCAAAGCCCTGCTCTCCTCCTCCCTTCTATTCCCCCACCCCACCCCCACACACACTCATGCACATTAACACAGGGAGCAGGGGATAATTGAGGGGCTCTGGTAGAGAAGAACTCAATATTTCAGGTGAACTCTGGGAGCTTTCTAGCTCCCAACTTCGAAGAGGTCGGAGGTGTTCTGGCTCATTCACTCCAGCCAGAGGGCTGATGCCAACCACATCAAGACCTCACAGTTCTTCCTGGTTTCCTGGTTAGGGTTCCAATTTCATGAGAATCACTAGCTCTCTCATCCATCCCCATCACCTCACCCCTCCTTCCTAATTATTGCTGATCACTGTCACCCCTTGAGCTCACCTGTTGCAGCCCCCCCAGTCCCCCTGAGTGGCACAGATGTCCTTAAGAAGGATGCACCCATGGACATGCAGCACTATCTACAAGTCTGCAAAGGAGCTCCCTGGGGCCCATGACTTAGAGATGAAGGACGGTCCTGCCTGGCTCCCTGCCTCTGCCCTGGGGCTTTTATTAATTCATTCAATTCATCCTTTTGATAAAGGTTTATTGAGCACCACTCCAGGCCACTGTGCTGAGTTCCGGGGACACAGTGGTAAGCGTGACAAACAAGATCCCTGTCCTCACGGAGCGGAGTGTATAGAGTAGGAGGAGAGAAGAACATTATAAGATAATCACTCAATTGAACTTGATGACAATGGTGTAAAACTTTCCTTCCTTTCTCTGCAGCCCTCCTGTGCTGTCCGCAGACGCACAAGAAGTGAGATCTAAGGGCCCTTAGGGTACCAGCTTGCAGCTTTTCTTGAAGTTCTGACAGCTCTAGGGGCCTTGCAAAGGATCCCAGCTGTCTGAGCAGGTCCTCCCTGGCCACAGGGAGCACGTGGTCAGTGACCAAGTTCAGTAGGCCCTCCTCCAGCCCTGCCTCACTGACTGAGGGCACCCTCAGGGGAATGTCAAGGCAACCTCTTTTCCCTCACCCCATCCCCACAGACAAATGGCAGTAGCACCAAGTGGATCCAAGTTTTGTGGGGCCAGAAACTTATCCAATTTAGGGGACATCCTTAAGAAGCCAAACACAAAATTACAAAACTAGGTTAAAAAGTGAACATTCGAGGGGCATGGGTGGCTCAGTCAGTTAAGCATCCAACTTCAGCTCGGGTCATGATCTCGAAGTTCGTGGGTTTGAGCCCCATGTTGGGCTCTGTGCTGACAGCTCAGAGACTGGAGCCTGCTTCGGGTCCTGTGTCTCCCTCTCTCTCTCTGCCTCTCCCCCGCTCATGCTCTGTCTTTGTCTCTCTCTCTTTCTCTTTCTCTCTCACTCAAAAATAAAAATAAGCATTAAAAAAAGTTTAACTGAATGTTTATTTCTTTAAAATGCTTCTCATTATTTTGTAGAAATCACATCAACGCATTCGTTTTTAAAAGGTGACATACACAAAAACCAGAAAAATAATATTTTAATAAATGAACTCACTGACACACCTTTACAGTACAGTCCTTACATTTTTGGCTGCATGTTCTCTGACTGCCTCAACATATGCCAGTGATTTCATGCCATTTTCTGAGGAGAGTGTAGAATGGCCTTTCCTCCACCACAGTTGAGTGAAATATGTGCTTTGTCATTTAGAGTTTAGAAACGTTTGTTTCAGCTTCGCGACCAATGTCATGTGAATTTTTCAGATTGTTGTCAGTTGGGGGTAAACCCCTAACAAGTTTCATATGAGTCGCAAGATTAAAAGAACTTCCCACAGACTAGCTTCTGGCTTGGGACACTTCAAATCTTGTTTCTCAACCACTACCCTCACACTTCCCATCCCAAAAGCCCTAGGACCCTCTCAAGCTGCATCCCATCAGGTGGGTCAACACCATGGGTCAAAGGAGAGTTCTAGAAACCATTCTGCCTCAACTAACGAACGTCACACAGAAGTGACCAATGGCCTCCTTCATGAAACATCACACACATGGCTGCAGACACAGCTACATGCCGTTCGCGTGCTCCAAATGCATCCCCGACTCACTGAGCCCGATCCCCAAACCACCACCAGTGATTCCACTACCTCCTGACAGGAGGGCTAATGGGACAGAGGGTAAGTCAGGATGAAAAGAAACGAGCCTCGAAAGGATTGTGGTCGAAATAACGTGCTTTTGCAAGTGTTATAAAAACACGAGACCTTGCAAAAGCATTGCCAGGGCCCCTCCGGAGGCCTTGGAAGGACCCAAGCAAGCGAGGGCCCAAGAAGCACTGCAGAGGGGCACAGCCCTTAGAGATGAAAGCCACGAGAGGAGGGTAATTACTGAGGTGGGGGCCTCTGGGCTGCGGCCTCCGGCACAATTATCTTAACAAGTTAAATTAGCCCCCGATAAACCTGTACCTAGTAAACTGGGCTGCCTGCCCCGAATGCCCTTACCCCAAGGCTGCATCGTCAGAGGTGGTTTTCTCCACTCTGGGGCTGCAGGCCAGGGCAGGGCCCCAATGTCACATCTCACAAGCCCTCACACGCGAGCACCCGCGCAGACTCTCACACCCAGACCCGCCTTTGTCCCCCAAAGCCCTTGTCTGACAGAATCACACACACCTCCAAACCCAGGACCAGGCCCTCCAAGGGCCTGAGCAGGGGAAGCACCCTCTTTGCAGGGGTGAGGTAGAGCAGGCGAGGAAATGGGAGGGCCTACTCCCTCTGTTTCCCCCCCACCCTCTGCCCCCCACGGTGGGAGTCAGTCTGGGAAGCGCCAGCCAATACCATTGTGTGTGAGGGTTTTTTTTTTAACTTTATTGAGGAAGAATTGACAAACATAATTGTGTATATTTCAGGTGTACAATGTGATGATTTGATTCACACATACCTTCTAGAGTTAGTACCAAGATCAAGGTCATGAACATACCCTTAGCCTCCCACAGTTAGCATAGTAAACACTTAGATTTACTCTCAGCAACTTTCCAGTCTGAAATACTGTCTTTTAACTACATGGCTTTGCTGTGCGTTAGATCCTCAGAACATTTTCTTATAACTGAAAATGTGTTTCCTTTGACCTCTATCCTCCACCCACCCCACCCCCTGCAACCATTTTCCCCTCCTCCCAAAAGAATGATGCTGTGAAATCCTGCCTTTCTTCTTCAAGGCTCAAGCCCGCACTAGGCTCCAAGGCTCTGCAGACCTAGAATGCTCTCTTCACCTCTCTCTCTTTCATTCCACATATCTCTTCCATCCGAGGAGCAGGGGTGAGCCCTGGACCCAACAGTGGGACAAGGTGCTGACTGATTCAGAGCAGAGAGCCCCAGGTCTCACAGGCCTCATGTGATACAGGCTGGACGGCCAGGTGATGTCGCCCACTGGCCCCAGCCTCCACCCCAGGGCGCGTGGGAAAGAATGTAGAGCTAAGGAGTTGACCGAGATCTCAGGGCTCTGAACTTCCAATGGCTGCAAGATTGGCCAAAGTCCTGGCTAAGCACACCAGTCCTAGGGTCGAGACCTGCCCCACAGCCCTGGCTCCTATGTTCCAGGGAAACCCAAGCCCCAGGTTTGACCAAGGAGCTTGACTGATGAGTGAAGGGTCTTCAAAGAATATCAAGATGAGAGTCATAGACCTGGACTTGAATTCCAGGTCTCAGGAGTTTGGGAAAGGGAGGGAAGGTAGTGGCCATAAAGACTCTTGGGAGGGAGGAGGAGGGAGTTCATCATTCTGAGTAACAAGAACCATGAGCAAGCAGATTAGCCAGAGCTAGCTGGTGATGGGCCAGGTCTTTGAGGCTCTTCCGCTCAGGAAAACCCTGTTCTCTGTCCTAAGCCAGGGGAAAAGGAAAACAGGAAACACATGTTGTGTAGGGGAGGCCGAGCACCCAGCAGTGAGGAGCCCCCAGGGAGGACCTGCTTGCTGGATGGGAGTTTCCCAGCCACACCTGAGGACCTAGCTCTGACCAGCCTTGAGAGAGAAATGTGCGTATCAAGCTTATATGAAGAACTCAGGGCTGCTAGGCTGACATCTGTATTCTCACTCATAAACTCCTGCACAACCTTGGGCCAAGGGCTTAGCCTCTTTGGGCCTCTGTTTCTTCCCTTGCCAAATGGAGGTTACTGTCCCTGCCACCCTCTCTACCATGCCTGCCTCACTGGCTTTGGAAATAATAAAGCAGTACACATGTGGGAACACTATTTCTTCCCCCTGTGTCCTTCAAGCCTCAGCCTCTGGGCCTTTGCCTCCAGAAAGCCTTCTGTGATTGACTTGCTCATGTCACTCCCTCCCTCTGGCCTTCACCATCTACCCGACTTTGAAGGGACAGATGCATATTCTGCATCAGACAGAAGTATAGATGTTTGATCATTTTCTCTACAAAGTCATAAGGAAACTGTGGCCCAACTGGCCCAAGGCCTTGTTCTCCTTCATGCCTTCCTCAGTGGCCAGCAGGTGTGTGAGAAGCTCCGGTGGAGGTACAAGGCCTGAGTCAGGTAAAGGACATATCCTGCCCTCAATCTCACCCATCTCTCTCCCCTTCAGTCCAGCCCTGACCCCTGGGGACTTGGGATTTTGCCAGCACAGTAAGCGGGGCACATGGGGAGAGCCACCCAAAAGACCCCAGGAGACCCCTCTGAGACCACTCCCGGCTGCCACTGGCCAGGACAGCAGGCGCTCCAGGAAGCCTTAGCTGGTCCGTCTCCCAGATCCAAACTGCAGGCCTGGCTTGCTCACTGAGCTCTGCTTCTACAAGCCAGGCTTGAGTGGTCGGAGGGGGCTGAGTGGTGTCCGAATCTCTTTGAGTGTGTCTGCCTGTGTCATTCTCTAGGGAGTGTTGTGGGGTTTCGGGGGTGGGTTGTTTTGTTTTGTTTTGTTTTTGTCTATTCTTTTTCAGAGCCCTCTCAGAACCTGGCCTGGATACATGACGGGCTTGTGGCGAGAGGATGGGGGCCTGGTGGGGAGAAAGGCCATGAGGCGTGGCTGGCTCAGCTCTCCCGACAGAATGGGAGCTGGCAGAGAGAGCCACCAGAAATTCGTGATTCCCCTTCCATCTCTGTAGTCTTCATTTTCCAGCCACTCTTGCATCTAGGAGGGGCCGTAGGAGTAGTTCTCATGGCTGGAGTGTGAACATACATGATGGTCCCGTCAGGCCAAGGCGGTTAGAAGGGGTTGTACCTTCTCTGCCTACTCTTTCCTTGTCTCTCCCTTGGTGACAGAGAACCCTGAGGCCGTAAAGAAGGGCAGAGCCACTAAGAGCCTAGATCCCTGAATCACCACATGGAATGCCTCTTGCTGGCCACCAGGAACGCCCACCTCAGACTATTGTGAGGGAGAATTAAAGTCTGTTGCATTCAGCCACTGGTGTTTTGGGATTTGTTTCATCAACAAGTATTACCCAAATTAAGTTGCCTTACAGGAGCAAGACTGCAAGGAAAAGATGGGTACCCCACCCCACATCTGCCAATTAAGGACTTGGGAAGTGATCTGGGGGCACCTGGGTGGCTCAGTCAATTAGGCGTCCGACTTAGGCTCAGGTCATGATCTCACGGTTTGTGGGTTCGAGTCCCACGTCAGGCTCTGTGCTGACAGCTAGCTCAGAGCCTAGAGCCTGTCTTCAGATTCTGTGTCTCCCTCTCTCTCTGACCCTCCCCTGCTCACGCTGTCTCTTTCCCTCAAAAATAAATAAAACATTAAAAAAAATTTAAAGACTTGGGATGTGATCTGGACCTATCCTCTCAGCCCTGCCCATCAGCTTGGTTCTAGCTAGGGGGATGATCTGTATTCAGAACTGTCCACCCTCATTCATGTTCTGGCTTCCAGATCATAAACCCGGCAATCCCCCAAGTCTGCCTGCCCAGGCCCTCTTGGTGGGCACCCTGAGAAGATGCCTTCCTGGATTCCAAACTTTGGCACTATGTCCTGACCAGTACCAGAGTCTCTCTGCTCTGCCTCGAAGCCTCCCCAGGATTATAGGTTCCACACTTACCTGGTGCCCTCAGTCCTGCCCCATCCTTCCTCAGAGGCTGCTGAGCCCTGTGAAAGTCCAGGGGCCAGATCAGGCCATGGCTGTCTATGGCAGGCTCGTTCTAGAGCGAAGGTCTCTGTGCCTTGTACTAATTCATCTTCACAATGAGTGTGTGAGGCAGACGCTGGGGTCACCATTCTGATTCTGTGTGGTTGCTACAATTCCCATTTCACAGGTGAGAAGACAAAGGTATGAAGTGGTAAGTGGTTCATTAAAGGGCACATAGCTCATAAGTGGTAGAGCCAGGCCTAGAATCCAGCTCGTGTAGACTCCACAGCATACTCTCTCAGGTCACTACCTGTGGTGCCTCACAACCATAGGTGTTCAATAGATACATGATGGATGATAAAAACAAGGCATGGTCCATAAAAGGCCCCTGGGTTGTTAGTGTTAGGTGGCCCTAAGGCATTCTGAGAGGCCTTCCTGGAGGAGCCAGCATTTAGGGTCAAGTCATGATCACACTGGGTCTGGTTTTCCTTCCAAGATTCTATCAGTTGCTCAGGGGTGTATGTCTGTGTGTGTGAAATCCACATGGCTTGGACATGGAAGTACAAGAAGATTCAGAACAGCACTGTAGAATGGAAGTATGATGCAAGCCACAAATGCAAGCCACTTACATCATTTTTAAATCTCTAGTAGCCACCTTAGAAAAGGAAAAAGAAACATGCAAAATTAATAGTATATTTTATGTAATCCATCTTATAAATATTACCATTTCAACATGCAATCATGTAAAAGAATTATTAATGAGGTATCTTGCCTTGTTTTTTTGTACTAAGCCTTCAAAGGTAGGTATCTATTCTACATGAATGACACATCTCAATTCAGGCTAGTCACATTTTAAGTGGTCAAGAGCCACGCGTGGCTAATGGCCACTGTATTGGACAGGGAAGTTCTGGTGAGGGTCTGGGTTTGTGAGGTCAGGCCAAGCCTGGGAACAAAGCTATAGGACACGGTGGGTCTCCCAGACCCAGGAAGGCACAGATGCTTAGGCCTGACTTTGTAGAGAGCTACACAAGTCTGCAAGTAGCATGCAAGGTAATAAATGCAGCATAAACATAAACCACTATGTGTTAAAATTCAGGGAAAGCAGTGGATGGTTTTAATTCGCTGCATGGTCGGCATGTGTTTGTACTTTCCTATTTACAGTTGGCCCTATAAGGAGGCTTGCAAACAGTTCAAGGAGCATCAAGACGCCAGGACTCGATACAGCTGTTCTGTGTTCCCTGATCACCCCAGACCCCCGGGTTACAAGCAAGCACAGATTAAACCCAGAAGGTTTTCACGACCGAGGAGCACGGTCTATGAAGTGCAAAAGAAATTTGAGCAAAGACCCAGGTTGGAAAATAGTTGTCAGCTGTGGTATGTGGGAGCAGGGGGGTAGGGGGACCCCAGAAGGAAGCCCTGAGTCCTGCCCTGTATCCTCTGGCATCCCTGTCTAGCCCTGGAAGTACCACCTAAGAGAGAAACTCAATTCAGCCTGCAGACCAAGAGTGACATTACCTGTCAGAATCAAGTGGAGGCCAGGTTTGTGACCTGTGTGGTCACACCGGGTCCTCCGCTTAGAAGGGTCTGTGACCTGAGAGGCCCGCATGTAGTTTAATGTTCTGCTGTCACCAGCTTGAAGGACTCAATAGTTTTTGAACCAGGGGCCCTGCGTTTACATTGTGCATTGGGCCCACATTATTACACGGCTGGTCCTGAGTGTGGGCCAGTGCAGGAAACAAGAAGACCCTTCTGCGAGGGGTGCCCTGCTGGGGAGGGGCTCAGCGTTCCAGCCGCCTTTCCAGGGACCAGTCCGCTGGTCCTGCCCCTTCAAACAGCACAAGGAGAGACCATCTGGAGGAAAGGCCAGAGCCGGCCTGACAGGGTTGCCTGCAACCGCCCTGGAGAACGGCACCAGGATGTTGTGTATTTTCCAAATTTCCACTTACAATGGTCTCTTTTCATTTAAAGAAAATACCGCAACCATTTCCTAGCAAAGGTTAAGTCTTTACACTTAAAAAAAAAAATGTTTTTTAACCTGCCAAGGAATGTGCTTTTTTAAGCTGGCGTCCTGCCCTTCCTGAAGCCAAGGCTCCCTCCCCCTGCTCACAGGGAGAGCCCTGGGGTCCTATAAGAGCTGTGAGTGGCCAGGCAGCCACTACCCCAAGCAGGTCAGGGACAAGACAGAGGGCAAGAGCAGCAGGCAGCCAGTACCCTGTGGCCAGCCCCAAATTTACCCAGAACCAACCCATGAAGACACGAGCTCCTGATGTCAGAAAATCCACAGACTACCTCTCAAAGCCATTTCCAGACTGGGACCTCCACCTCCTTCTCCTCCAGCACCTTGTCCAAAGGGTGCAGGCGCTAGCTTCTGCTTTCTACCTATCAGGAAGCAGAGAATTCAATTAATGTTGAGTGAGATTGGCCATAAGAGAGTGTGGGTTTGGGGTTCAGGCACCTCTTGGAGGAGGAAGCCTGAGCAACAGGAAAAGAGGTGCCTCAGGGAGGAGGAGGCCCGTTGTGAGCTCCCTGCACACCTCCCTGGGAGATCTGTGGGCTGGGGGGGCTGCACCTGGGCCCCGCGCTCCATTCCTGCACCCTCACTGCTCATGGTTGCCGCTCCTGCAGTCCTTATCTCTCTCTACAGCTTCATCGACGCTCCCCCTTCATTGCTTTATTCTCATCAGCGTACAAAAATGTTTTCACTCCAAAACCAAATTGAATAGAAAAAAAAAATCATTCTTTCCAATTAGCCTCCAATTTTCTCCCAAAAGCAACCTTTCTGGAAAACATCTCTATGCGCTGTCTCCAGATCACTTTCCTTTGTTCTTTCTCACTTTTAAATTTTTTAATATAAATTTAATAAATTTCCCAAAGTGGCTGCACCTTGTGATCTCCCGTAAAGAAGGAATGCAAGTGTAAAAGCCCAGAAGCCCTCTGCAGGCCCTTTGCAATCACTACCCACTTCTTCCTGCCCCAATGCCACCACCATCCTGACCTCTAACACTGTGTACTAGTTGGGCCAGGTTTCCAACATTATATAATCAGAGTCATGCAGCATGTACCCTGTTGTGTCTGGCTTCTTTGCTCAATACTATGTTTGTGGGTTTTACCCAAGTTGTGTGATATGGCTAAGTATACATTCTCATTGTTGAATGCTCAGTGCTCATTGTGTGAATATACCAGTATTTGTTTATCCATTCTATTGATGACGGACCTTTGGTTTCAGGCCACTATAGGAAGCTCCTAAGGTCATTTTTATACATGAGTTTTTGGAGTCATATGAATGCATTCTGGGGTGGGGGGGTGCACCTAAGTGTGGGCTTGCTGGATCATAAGGTATTCATGCGTTCATGGACTTTGCAACTTTCTGCCACCAGCAATGCTCATCATCACCAGTCATGATGCCACACACGGCTCCTCCCTGGCTCTCCATCTACTGGGCCACTCTACACACTTTGGACTCACCAGCCTTCCTGACTGCATGAACCAATGAGCCAGTTTCTTAAAATCTCTCTCTCTTGATACACACACATACAATCACACGCACACACATCCTGTTGGTTCTGTTTCTTCTTCTGTAAGAGTTCTGCCAATTAATGTGTGTTACATTTTATTAAATAATGTCCTTCCCAATGAGGACGAGCTTATACTTTTCCTTTCATCTCATCAATGTGATACACTAAACGGATTGTTTTCCAATGCTAAACTTGCATTTCTTGCATTTTCTGTAATAAGCCACATTTAGTCATGATTTATTATCTCTTTTGTGTATCTCTGGATTTGGTTTGTTAATATTTCACTAGGGAATATTGCATCTATATTCATGAGACCAATGGGTCTGGGATTTTTCTTTCCTGCAATGTCCTTATTGGGTATCAAGGGTTTGTCAGACTCTGAAAACATATTGAAAAATGTTTCCCCTTTTCCTATTCTCTGCAAAAGATCATGTAATGTTGCCATGATTTTTTTTCCTTTAGTGCTCAGTAAAATTCCCTACTGAAGGCATCTGGGCCTAGAGTTCTTTTTGCAGGAAGCATATGAAGTGAGGATTCACTTACTTTAAGAGTTTTGAGTTGGGGCACCTGGGTGGCTCAGTTGGTTGCAGGTCCGGCTTCGGCTCAGGTCATGATCTCACAGTTTGTGGGTTCAAGCCCTGCATTGGGCTCTGTGCTGACAGCTAGCTCAGAGCCTGAAGCCTGCTTCAGATTCTGCATCTCCTTCTCTTTCTGACCATCCCCTGCTCATGCTATCTCTCTCTCTGTCTCAAAAATAAATAAAAACTTTTTTAAAAAAGAGTTTTGAGTTTCCAGATTTTCTTCTTGTGTGAAATTCCAGCTGTGTTTTTTCAAACAATTGGTTCATTTCATCTAAGTCATCAAACACATCAGCATAAGTTGTTTTAATATCTTCTTACCAGCTTTTTAACATTAGAATTATTATTTTATTATTGTTCAGTCTGTGCTAAAGTCCCCTACCTCATTGTTGGTATCAATTCTCTCTCTCTCTTTCTCTCCCTCTCACCCTCCCCCACTCTTTCTGTCTCTCTCTCTCTCTCCATGATTGAACTTACCAGGGGCTTGTTAATTTTACTGGTATTTTCATAAAACTAACTTTGTGGTTCCTTTCTACTGCTTGTCTGTTTTCTATTTTATTAATCTGTGCTCACATCTTCATTATTTTTATCATCCTACTTTCTTTGGGTTTAGATTGCTTTGGGTTGAGTTTATTTTTCTAACCCCTTGAGCTGAAAGTTTATATTACTGGTTTTCATCCTTTCTTTTCTGTAAGCTGTAAGGCTATAAATTTTCTTCTAAGTCTGGCATTAACTACATCTTAAATGTTCTGCAGTGTACTCTTTTACTGTCGTTTAATTAAAAATATTTTCTAACCTCCACTGTGATTTCACCTACTTAAGAAAAAATTTTTCTATTTTTTAATTTCCAAACATTTGAAGATTTAATAAATTTTTTGTTGTTGCTGATTTTAAGCTTAATTCAAATGTACTCAATGAACATATTCATTGCTTTTTTTTTAATGTTTATTTATTTTTGAGAGAGAGTGAGCACAAGCGATGCGGGGCGGGGGGCGGGGGGCGGGGAGGGCAGAGAGACACACAGAATCTGAGACCATCAGGCCCAATGCGGGACTCAAACTCATGACCTGTGAGATCATGACCTGAGTTGAAGTCTGATGTTTAACAGAAGAGCCACCCAGGCACCCGACATTCATTTCAATCTTTGAAACTTGTTGAGACTTTGTGTTGTCACATAGGTTAGTTTTTGTAAATACTCCATCTGTCTTTGCAAATAATGTGTATTTGAAGATGAAAGCTATCTTCTGTTCATGTTGATTAATTCAAGTTTATTAGTCATCTTGTTCAAATATTCTACGTCCTTACTGGGTATTTTCTCCTTGATCTATCAAAAACTAAGACAGATGGGTAAAAAAATCTCTCCAATATATGATTGTGGCTTTTCTATTTCTCCTTCAGTTCTTTCATTTTTGCTTTGTTTACTTTGAGGTAATATTATTAGATTCATACAACTATAGAATTGTTTCTTCTTCCTGGTTAGTTGAACCTTATATTATTACGAAGTATCATTAACTCTATTAAAATCAATTTCATTTGACATAAATGTAGCTACCCTAACTTTCTTTGTACAGCTTATTTTATCATGGTTTTTCTTCTTATATTTCTGTATATTTAGGTTTAAAGCATGTCTCAAGGTCTTGGGCACCTGGGTGGCTTGGTCGGATTGGCGACCAACTCTTGATTTCAGCTCAGGTCCTGATTTCACGGTTCATGAGATGGAGCCCTGCATCAGGCTTAGTGCTAACAGCACAGAACTTGCTTGGGACTCTCTCTGCCTCTCCCTCTCTCCCTGTCTTACTCTCTCTCAAAATGAAATAAAAATAATAATAAAGCATGTCTCTTGTAAGCAGGATACAGTTAGGTTTTATTTTTCTTATTTTCTCTGACAATTACATATTTTAAGTGGAGTTTTTAATCCTTCTATATTGATTGTAATTGCTGTTGTATCGAGTTTTAATCTACCATCTTATTTGCTTTATACTTGCCCTGCCTATTTTATGATTTCTGGCCTCCTTTTGGATCAGTTCAATATTAAAAAAAAATTTTTTTAATGCTTATTCATTTTTGAGAGAGACAGACCATGAGCAGGAGAGGGGCAGAGAGAGAGGGAGACACAGAATCTGAAGCAGGCTCCAGGCTCTGAGCTGTCAGTGCAGAGCCTGACATGGGGCTTGAACTCACAAACCGTGAGATCATGACCTGAGCTGAAGTCGGATGTTTAACCAACTGAGCCACCCGGGTGCCCCCGACTCAATATTTTTATGGTACCACCTGACTCATTCTTTTGACAGTATTACACTTTGGTGGTTTTGCTTTTTTTAAATTTTGCATCATGTAGTTGCAACATCTATCTTTGACTAATCAAAGTCTTATACAAATCAGCACTTCCACCACTTTTTTCTTGGATAATGCAAGTACCTTAGACTTCTCTCATCTCCCACCATCCTCCGACAAATGCTATTATCATACATTAGTTCAAGTATTTTAATTTGCTATAGATTTAAAACCCCACGAGAGAGACATCACTGTTGTAAAGGCAGCCAATATTCATTTATACTTATGCACATACTTACTTTGCTATTGTGCTCTATTCCTTCCTGCATCTCCCAGATTACATTTGAGTTTAATTTTCTTCTGCTTGAAGACCATTTTTGAGTATTGCTTTTGGTGCAAGTCAGCTGGTGATGAGACCTGTCCAATTTTGCTTCTCTGAAAATGTCCCTATTTCCCCCCTTATCTTAGAAGGAAATTTGTGATTCCTGGATTTCTCCTTGAAGATATCTGTGCATTGTCTTCTGGCTTCCATTGTTTCATTGACAAATCAGTTGCCAGTCCTTTGTGTCTTTTCTCTCTGCCTGCTTTTAAGATTTTATCTGTGTTGGTCGCTCTTCAGCACATATTCAATTTCCCTGGGAGGGAGGAGAAGAAATCTAGGAGGTGGGTGGGCAGGGGCACTCGTGTGACCTCAGATGCCAAGGATTGTCTCTCATCCAAGTCAAGGGAAGCCCTGACAACTCGGCACCACAGACCTGGGAGCCCTAGGATGGCGGGTCTTCCCCAGGAAGGTCTTGGATCTGATCACTGAAGAGCAGGATAAATAACTCCAGGGTTGTGTGGAAGAGGATAGAAAGAAGGAGTGAGGGGGGAGAGAATCCATTTACAACCAATCACAATGAGGAGATTGGGACCTTGACACCTAAACCCCACAGCCAGTGAGTGGAGTCACAGCACAGAACTAAGAACTCAGCTCCATAAGAGCAGTGGTTTCTGTGTTTAATTCACTGCTGTATCCCCAGCACCTAGAAGACTACCTGGTCTGTAGCAAGTGCTCAGTAAATATTTACTGAGTGAATTGAATGGAATGAATACCAGGTTCTGTCTCAGTGGGCTCCTCCCCCCATCCCTCCAGGCAGGTCATGTGTTTGCCCGCCATTCTTCCCCATCCCGCAAGGAATTTCCAAACCCCTCAAACAAAACCCTCTAACTACGTGATCAGCCTCCCTGGATCCTCCCTGGTGACCCTCTACCCAGACCATAGAACCCAGGCTAAGAGACACGTAGCCTCCAATTCAGGCCTGGATTTTAGGGGAGTATGTTCCAATAAAACATATGCACGTTCATGCAGATAGGTGGTTGTGAATAGCCACACGGTAATTAATTTAGAAAATGTTTCTATTGGGGGCACCTGGGTGGCTCAGTCAGTTAAGCATCTGACTTCAGCTCAAGTCATGATCTGGTGGGTTCAAGGCCGGCATCAGGCTCTGTGCTGACAGCTCAGAGCCTGGGGTCTACTTCGGATTCTGTGTCTCCCTCCCTCTCTTTCTGCTCACACTCTGTCTCTGCCTCTCAAAAATAAATTTAAAAACATTAAAAAGGGGTACCTGGGTGGCTCAGTGGGTTGAGCGTCCGACTTCAGCTCAGGTCATGATCTCACAGTTCATGGGTTCAAGCCCCGTATCGGGCTCTTTGCTGACAGCTAGCTCAGAGCCTGGAGCCTGTCTTTGGATTCTATATCTCCCTCTCTCTCTGACCCTCCCCTGCTCATGCTGTTTCTCTCTGTCTCTCAAAAATAAATTTAAAAAAACATTAAAAAAATAAAAAACATAAAAAATCATTAAAAAAATTTTTTAAAGAAAATCTTTCTATTGCAAAGCAGAGGAAAACCCCTCACTGTAAAATCAGAAGCTGTGCCTTTCCTATCAAAACCCAAAGCTGCCGGTAGAACTTCACCTACCACAGCGATGGCAGAAAGAAGGTTCTTGGCACAGCGAGCGTCTTTAGCAGAATGTATGCTGGCCGCGGGCCGGGAGCCCCACCGCTCTTCCCAGTCCCCAGGCCAGCCTGTGGTAGAGCAAACAGCAAAACAACAGAGCTGTGAAAGTACGCCCGCCGAACCCTGTATTCTAAATCCAACCTTGGGAAATTAGGGCAACTAAGAGTTTCCTAGCCTGCGAGTCCTAAGAAGAAAGGGAGTAGCTGGCATGGGACCACGTGGGAATCAAAATGGTCGGGAACAAGAGGAGGGCAGAGGAAAAGGCAGATCCTGGACGGCGCTGGAAACCTGGTCTAGAAGAGACTGGAACATTCCTTTCTCAGTCTCCTGCTGAAGAAGGCCGGGTAATTAACACCAGACACACACCTTATGTTGTCTAAAGTCACTGTGGATGGGACTGCCCGACTGTTCAGAAGAAGACACAGAGTTCATCTGTGCTTGAGGTTAGGCTCCTCTCAATGAATCCCTTTTGCTGCCATTGCCAAGTTCTGAGTAACGATCCCCCTCAGACACAGCTGAGGAGACACAGGTGGACCAGTGGGCCCCCACCTGACCATCTCGGATGAAGACCCTGGGTCTGGGGCCGGAAGGCGTGTCGGCAGCCATGGCTTTGCGCAGAGGGCCAGCCCCCGGCTCCGTCCTGCGTGCGGTCACCTGGCTGCCCCACACAACGTGTGCTCTCTAGATTCTGTTTCTCCTCTGCAACTGGTCTCGCCCTATTTCTAAACATGTCCTGACAGCTCGTCTGCTGGTCATTAGAGGAGAAAAAAGACACCCACGGGATTCTGAACTCCATTTTGTAAATGGCCAGAGAATCATTACTTCGGGTTAAGAGGACAGGACGCATTCCTCTGGCATGTCCATGGGGCCTCTCTCAGGGGGCCTGAGAGAGCCAGGCCCCTCTCTCCTCGCCCCACCTGCCAAGGAAGACCGTGGCTCCACACCCCAGAACATGTCCAGCACTGGCCTCTAAACAGATGACAAACACTGCCCAGGCCTCTGCTGGTGGCCCTTGCGGGGCAGAGAGGACTTCTGGAAGGCTCCAGCCAAATCTGGGCCTCCAGCAACATCCTCTCCTCTTGGCCCCAGAGAGCAGAAGGGCAGCTGAGGGGAAGCAAAGACGAGCTT
The DNA here is from genome assembly GCF_006229205.1 of Suricata suricatta. Taxonomy (NCBI): domain Eukaryota; kingdom Metazoa; phylum Chordata; class Mammalia; order Carnivora; family Herpestidae; genus Suricata; species Suricata suricatta. The sequence continues at coordinate 89,991,086 of NC_043703.1, read as the reverse complement.
TTGGTTTTTCTGCAACTGCTTTGATTTTTTTGTTTTTCAAGAAGAAAACACTCAGCCCCACTCCCGGAGGAAACAGGGAGGACAGAAGCACAGGCTATTTCTGAGCCTGCTGCCTCCCCCAGAAGGAAGGGTGTGAGCAGTGCAGAGAGAGTCCAGCCCTCGCTTCCTGGAATCGAGCGCGAGGCGGCCTTTTGCACTTTGTAACTATTCTTCAATCACATGATCTCATCTCTGGTCCTCACAATAACCCTGGGACGGGGAGAGCCGAGGGGGGTGGTGTCCCCACTTTGCTAGTAAAGAAATTGAGGCTCTGGGGTGTTCTCCCACCTCTGAGGAAGAGATGAAATCCGGATCCTAAGGCAGGTCCTCTGATTCCCAATCTCCCGCGCCTCCATGGGCCTCTCGGGGCTTTACCCTCCTCACACGCCCGTGCTCAGGCCAGCACCGTGAAGACCTAGCTCAGAGGGAAAAGAATCCACTCCCCGTCCCAGCTCTGTACCCTTTGGCTGTGTGGCCATAGACACATACATCCCTGATCTCTCTGGGCCTCAGTTTCTTCATTTCCAAATACCTAAGTCTATCAATTGATGGAGGGGCAAATAAGGTACCATACATGAAATGGCTTTGCCAATTCTAGTATATTCTACCAATATGGGTGCCGTCTGGTACTACCTTCATGACAGGAGTGAGCAGAAGCGCTCCCTGCTTCAAATGATCTCTCTCTCTTCTCTTCTCTTGGTGATCCAGCTTCTAGGGAGTCTTTCCTGTTTACTAAAGGTCAGATCCCCCTGGGAAGGGATACCTCTAACATCATCAGCTGTGAGCTCCTCAGAGTAAACGAGTTCATCAGCTCCCCCAGAGCTCTCGGGAAAGCTGTAGCAAAGAGCCATGCACACCTTGACAAAAACCACACAACGCATCACCCAGGAGATGGTCAAAATGGTATCTCTATGCCGGGAGTGTCCTTTCGACTCCACACTATGAGGGTTCTGGGAAGTGGGCTGACTCTGAGTAGGGAGGACTCTCCTACTCCTCAGCCACCCCCACCCCTACTCACACACCACGTAGAGGCGCCCAGGGCCCACCCCACTGACCACCCCACCCTATCCCCAAGCACAGAGTGACCACTCAGACCCCATCCTTCTGCAGAGGCCCGGATAGAAGGAAGGAGACCGGCTCATCCCCCAGATGCTCCCATTCCTGTCTTCCATCCGTCCGGGACACAAGCCAGGCTGGTACATTTACCCACGTGCACCCTTTCCTGCTGTAACTGCCAGGGGTGGCCCAGGCCAGCCAGAGACCAAAGCAACAGCTGGCAGAGTTGGTCTCTCACCTGGGTCACTCTTTCCACCCCTTTCTGAGCTCCCATCCCACCTCCAAGAACCTCTCCCTGCTTCTCAAAGTCCCCAGTGCCTTCCTGCAGCCCTGGCTTTGGTGGTCACAAGGGACTCCCTGCACTGAGGGCTTCACAGCTTAACGTGGGACCTTCCCAGCATGAATGCTGGGCCCAAGGGCATGGGGTTCAAATGGTGAGTTGTCAAGCACCTTGAAAGGGAGCCACAGACCACATGGTGGGGCTGAAGGGAGGGAAAAAGAGGCCTTCCCACAACCCTCACGTGCCCTGAGTGTGTCCACCTGCACCTGTTAAAAACCCAGCCCAGCCGAGGGGCCCCGGGAGCTGAGAATGAGGGCTCTGCAGCCTATAAATTAACACAATGGGGCTGAGCAAGAATTTGCCTGGAGGGCTTAGGGAGGGGTTGTTCCAGCACCTTTAGATGTAGGGTGGATGCCGGGTACCTTGTCAGATGTCTCGACATTAATTCACGGCTCATTCCCTTAGGTTCACCCACCGCAGCCCCAACCAAGACCAGTGCCTCTGAAGGCGGAAGAAATAAAAGGGGACAAGTGTAAGGAAACCATTTTATAGCTCTCTAATAACTGTTTTCCTAGGTTCTATTTAGTCTGTTCAAAGTATGTTATAAAAATATTCAGCAATTAAAGAAAGAAAAAAAAAGCAGGAAAGACCTTTTAGGAACAGGTTGGAGGTGAAGAACAGGTTGATCCTATCAACTTCAGGAAAACAACAGCAGGAAAGAAGTTGATGGATGTCTGTGTTTGAACTCCCTGGGAGAGGGGGCAGGGGTGACAGTGAGGCCCCGGGGAGATGGAGCCCCCTGGGCTGTGAGGGCAGCTGCCATCCTGCTGTCACAAGAAACCAAAGTGATCACACCTATGTGAACAGAATCCATGACAGCTATTCTCTGCCGTGATCTGGTCTTCAAAAGCACTTTGTCCGGCAATTGGTCCATTCCTGCCAGCCAGGGGTGGGGGGTGGGGGGTGTGGAGAGGCAGTGACCCTTTCCTGAAAGAGGGCTTCTAGCCATGTGACTTGCCGTGACTTCAGTGGGAGGGCCATCCTTCTCCACCCCACTGGTATGGCCACCATGTGAACGGCACGCCCAGTGGGAGGTGCCACATTCAAGCAAATGCATTAAGAGCCAGCGTCGGTGTCTGCCAGCTGTCTGACTCTTTCTCGTGTCCTGAGAAGAGAGTGAGCCACACCGTGGCTGCTCCTTCAGTCAGGTCCCCAGGCCCAGAAGGCATGGGACAGAGCCCAGCTGACCACAGCCACCAACATGTGACACGAATGAGAAAGACTACCACTTGAAGACAGAGCGATGTGGGGCTGTTTGTTACTGCAGGCTCACCTAGCAAAATCTGACTGACACAGGGCCTTATATTCCTCCCAGTGCTCCTAAGTGGGGGCCTGAAGTGCAAGGCCAGAGAATCTTGCTCTGCTTTCTTTATCTTGTGCAGAGTCTTCACATTACCCTCAAATCCCCTAAAATCTGACTGGGACTCTCCTGGATGCCCAGCATGGTTTGTCCACCCTCTGATGCTCAGCTGTCAGGCACCTTCATCTCTGTTGCCGCAAGCCCTCTGGTGACTTCCTGGTCACACACTCAGCTGCTTCCCAGCCCTCTTTAGGCTCACATGGACACTGCTCAAGCTCATCCTCTAGAGAAAGCTGACATCGGGCCCTCCTTCTTCCTAACCCCACTGTGCCTCCACATTTACCCTGATGTGGCCACTCCCAGGTTCCTTCAAAGTGACCTCCTCTAACCAGCCCCGTGAGATGGAGTGAGACCCCTCCATTCTCAGCACGCCCTCTGCCAGACCAGCACTTGGCCCGGGGGGGGGGGAAGAAATCCAAGCACACCCCTCCTGCACCTTGCAGCTCTTCCCATGCTTCTTCCATGACCCTGGGCTTGGAAGGGGTGGTCCTCCATTTCTTCTTTGTCATTACCTGAGCCCTTCCCACCTGGGGAGTGGTCAACTCTGCTATCTAATCCGCCAAGCCTGACCCTGAATATATTAAAGGAAGACCTTTGAACAATCCCTTCATTTCCACAAAGCCTGGATTTCTGTACCATTATCTCAAGGTCAAGACAGTCAACTTGAGCCCCAAAGACGACTACCCACCCATCCCTTCCCTGTGGGAACCTCTGGTGCCTGTCATCTGAGGTGGGAGCCGCAAGAAAACGTGATTGAAATAGTGGTATCAACAAGAAATCAGTTCAGATGGTTAGGATGGTAAGTTTTACACCATCTGTACATGGGTTTATACACGGTGTATACACAGGTATAGATGTGTTTCTAGAATTTTTTAAAATCAGTTTAAACTCAATCTGTTTAGCCAGTTAATTTTCCCCTTACATTATTACCTAGACCCTTATGCAGAGGAGACCTGAAATAGGGTGGGTTAGCACCAGTCCATGCCTAAATATTCACTTCTCTTAAATGTTGCTTTCTGTTTTCTCCTTCTCTGGGGCTCTTAGAGCTATTACTGTCTATGTCCTCCTGAGGAGGGGAGGGACATTTCACTACCACCCAGATGGCCACAATAGGGCTTAAAAGTGACCCTGTCCTACTCATGTGAACTTATGGCCCCAGACCCCAATAAAATCACAGGCAAATGGAACTCAGAAACCTTGACATAAGCACTAATACTGTTGATGTCATTCAGCAATCAGGTGGGCTTCCATAGAAAAGAAAACCCAGTAACTATGGCTTAAACAAAATAGGGAATCATCTGTCTCATGTAATAACATCAACAGTTAGAAATTCAGAACAGTCTAAGAGCACTGGGTGGAAACCAATTTGACAATAAACTATTAAAAAAGAGAAAGAAAGAAAGAAATTGAGAGCAGTCTAGCATCCCCAGGCTGTTAGCCAAGTTCCAGGCTCATTCTACCTTCTTCTCTGCTACTGCAGGGTGGGATTTTTAAATTAATGATCACAAAATGGTTGCAGGAGTCACCACCATCACACCCACAGTCCAGGCAAGAAGGAGGGCCAAGGGCTCTTGTGTGAACACTATTCGAATGTCTCTTACTTTTATGGAGATTCCATGGAAACTCAATCCAACTTCTACGGAGAGCTCACTATCCAGGACTGCATTGTATGGCTACCCTTAGCTTCAAATGAGACTTAAAAATGTAGTATTTAAGCTGGGCCAATTACCAACACTCCCTCCAAAAAAAAGTCAAGATTCTAATTAGAAAGGAAGAGCAGGTGAGTTGGCAACGCCCCATCACTCATTCCCAACCACCAAGGGTCCCTTTACTGGCCTGAGGCTGGTGGCTTCTGCGCTGTCTTCTCTCTCTCCTGTCATCTGTGCCTCCTTTTCAGTTCCCTCACATGATAAACCCTCTTGCAAACAGAGGCAAAATGTTACTCTCTCCCCCTAACCCGACTTTCCAATCCTATGGTCCCAGTTCAATAAACGCATATTTTCAAATAGAAAAAGAAATGATTCACTATTAACTATATACAGATGGTCCTTGACTTAGAATGATTCAGCTCATGCTTTTTTGACTTCACCATGGTGCAAAAGTGATATGCATTCAGTGGTAACCGTACTTTGAATTTTGAATTTGGACCTTTTCCCATGCTAGCGACATGCAGTCTGACCCTGTCATGGTGCAGGGCAGTGGTAGTTCCCGGTCAGCCTCACCGTCACCAGGGCCAACAGCCCAGATACCTACAGCCACTCTGCACCCATGCAACCATCCTGGGTCTCAATTTCGGTACAGAATTCAGTGACATGAGACACACAACACTTTATTTTAAAAGCAGCTTTGTAGTAGATGATTTTGCCCAATCATAGGTTAATGGGCAGTGTCCTGAACGCTGTTAAGGTAGGTGAGGCTGAACTATGACGCTCAGTTTGTTAAGTGTATTCAATGCATTTTTGACTTAATATTTTCAACTTACGATGGGTTTATCAGGACATAAATCCAAGAAGATTTGTATGCCTGTGTTGCTTCCCATTACTTAACCTGAATCACTATTCTAAACATGTGGCGTCATTTTACATTTCAAAAGTGCACACTGTAAGTTCTTAACTTGGTTGTAAACTCCTAAAAGTCTAGAAATACTAAGTCCAGTGACGTTGGTGCAGGGGATGCCCTAACGAATGTGAGATTTCTGACCTGGGGTCTAGTGTTTATCAGTAACCACACAATAGTAATTTGATCTCTTTGTGTGTGATGCTTTAGAGTTGACACAAGCTACTTCATCCACATTATCTCACTCTGTCTTTTAAATAACTCTTTTAAGTAGAGCTGCTGTAATTAAGCCTCCTCTACAGATGATGAAATGGGGGCTGAGTGAAGGTACAAAACTTGCCCAAAGGCATGCAGTGAATATTTACACTGGAACTTAAATGGAGATCTTTTCACTTCAAGTCTGAGTCTTTTCTAATGCAGTACCGCCCAACAGAGATAGAACATGTGCATGATAAAATGTTATTTAACTCAAAATGTTGTAATTTCAACATGTAATCATGATAAAAATTATTAGCTAGATATTTGACCTTTTTTTTTGTCTTTGGAATTCAGTGTATTTATTACACTTTCAGCACATCCATGTTCAGTCAGACTAACCACATTTCGGGTACTCTAAAGCCACACATGGCCAGTGGCCACTGTATTGGAAAGGTCAGCTCTAATATTTGAAGGGTACATTTAAATTTAAAATTAAGCCCTGAAATTTCATATTTCATGACCAACAGTCCTAGAAACCATCTAAAGTAATTACCTGTTGTGTATACATTCTTGCAATAAAAAACTGTCTCCAGCAATAGCCCTGATGGAAACTGGTCTTTGCATGGATCCATCGCAAAGCACCACTGCCATCTGGTGGCAGCCTTCTGAATTGCAAGCAAATTCTTTTCAGATTCTAGGAATGTGTTTTTCAAAGCATGTTCTACTGTCTGCATCTGGTTTACCACAGGAGTTTATTAAAAATGCACACTGCTGAGCTTCCACTGAATCAGACCCCAAACACTCACATTTTAAATATATTTTCTGAGCAATCATCATGCATACTAAAACTAGAGAATCTTTTATCTAAAGAACATGCCTACATAACACAACCATAGAACATTCAAGGGTCATATGTGTCCTTTTTTCATGATGTTGCTCTGATATTTTGGGGACCACTCTTTTGTCTTTGTAGTCTTCTGGGTTAGGAAGGTTAAGAAGTGGTATGTTGTTTCTAAATCGAAAAACAAAACAGCACCCCACCCACCCAACTCACACAGAAAGCTGAAAAGAATACATAACCCAATCACTGTTAAAAAAAAAAAAACTAAAAGAAGAAAGCTTGCATGCCATCCCTCCCCACCCCATGCAACCCTGTTAACAACTAAGTGTAGCTCAAAGCCAGACCCCAGCCAGCCTCTGCTTGACCCACCTCCGACCCTCCGTACCCTCTGATCCAGCTCACAGCCGTCCCCTGGCTCTGAGACTTTGCAGTGAGGTTCCCTCCATCTAGAACAGCACTCTACATCCTTCCTCCTCAATGACAACTCATCCTTCAGGATGTAGCCCAGGTGACATCTACTCAGGAATCACCCCCTGGGAAGCCCCCTAAGCTGGGCTAGGTGTTCCCACAGTTCCTCTAAAGTGTCCTGTGATGTGGATTGCCTGTGCAGCATTTGACTTCCCTGTGTGCAGCTATGAACTCCTAGAAGGCAAGAGTGCATCTCTTTGCCCTGGATCCCACAGCCTAGCAAAAACTGCCACAAAGCAGGCATTTAAAAATACCTGCTAAGTGGGGCACTTGGGTAGCTCAGTGGGCTAAGCATCTGGCTCTTGATTTTGGCTCAGGTCATGTTCCCAAGGTCCTGAGGTCCAGCCCCGAGAGCCATGCCCAGCAGAGCCTGCTTGGGGTTCTTTCTCACTCTCTCTCCCTCTACCCCTCCCCAGCTCACACAGGCTCTCTGTCTCTCTCAAAAACTAAATATATATATATATATTGTTTATTATAATAAAATAATAAAATAAAATATTTCCCGAGTGAATAAATGTTTTCCTAGGCAACAAGTTAGTCTGATTTTTGAAATAATAATCAGAGTGCCCCTGTGTCTGGAAGAGACTCACAAGGCAGCTCTCCCCGCAGCCCGTGCATTTCGCAGACCTCTCCCAAAGCCACGGCGACCTCATCTGACAGCTGTAACCGTGGGACTTGGGGCCTGTGACTAACTGGGCACGAGACTGTGGGAGGGGCTGTGATACGACCACCCACAAGTGGAGCGAGACAGGGAGGGGTGCAGGGAGAGGGCAGGAACAGAACAACCTGGGAATGTCCTCAGCACCTCCCAGGAAGGGAGCCATTTCCCCAGAGGACAGAGGCCTGTCACATCTCGCCCAGCTAATCTGACAGAAGCTAGCTGCTTCGCTCGCTGAACCTGCCCCCGGGAAGGCGTGTTCAGGCTGAGAATCACAGGCTGCTGTTTGCCCCCAGGGACAGGGCGCAGGGGGAGGGTAATTGACTTGTCTCCCAAATTTATTTATTAATTCCCAGCTACTCCATTTGATGTGGTTTCCAGGAGGCACACCGTTGAAATCTGACCCCTCCTTCTGCCCCGCAGGGGGTATTTACACTTGCACTGCAGGGTCCCCAGGGAGGTGGCTGAAAGCAGCCCCACAAGGAAGACAGAGCAGGTAGGGGTCTGGAAAGGCTGTCCACCATGCAGGCAAACAGCCCATCAGAGTGGGCTCCCAGCAGAGGGGCTCCCAGCCCCCAGCGCCGGAGGTCTGGGTTAGGGACACCCCAGCCACCTCTTGGGACAATGCAGGGTACACATTGGGACAAGTCTCACCTTTCTGCTTCAGCTTCCCGGCTGTGGGAAGGAGAATGCAGTGACTGCTAACAGCACTCCAGAAGGCTGTGCAAGAAGATGGAATGTGACAAAGGGGCAGGAAACTGCCACTGCCAGCAAAGGGGGGGCCTCAAACTGGCAGGAGCTCTGCAGGGTCAATCCCTAAGTGCCCACCTTAAGCCACTGAGACAGTCAAGTTGATGCTTTCCCGATTGTCCACGTTTCTTCCAATTAGCACAAATGAGTTATAACCAGGGAAATACTAAAATAAGCAAAAGATGGGAAGTTTGTGAACCAGAGATTGAGTATATATATGGTTAAACTTGCACCCTGTAGGATGCAAGTCCTTGAGGCTGGATCCCAGCAAGCAGGGGGCTACAGGGTAGAAGGAGAAAGGAGGGCCTCCTCCCTCCACTTGAACCTCAGCCAGAAGGACCCCCCACGTGAGGAAGAGAGGGTGGAAGCCTCAGGGTAAGAAGTAGGGTTGCTGACTCAGATGACCACAGCCCCGGATCCCAGCCAGAGGAAGGGGAGTCAAGCTCCCATGATTCTCCACCACTTTCTAACCCACCTTCAGCCTTAGTAGAATAAGCACAACCTCGGGGTAGCTGGGGTGCTGGGAACTGGGTGGCTACCAAGCCCCCAAACCCTCCAAGTAGACCCGAAGCCCTTCCAAGATGAAGGAAGGAGGGACAGCTCAGGAAGAGAGCAGTCGCCTGCAGAGGCCAGACGTCAGGGATGTTCCTTCACACACGGCGGCCCTGTTCCCAGGAATGTGTCTGCATGTGCAGGGCTATGAGCTGAGGGTGCAGGCCGGGCCCAGCAGGCCCTGAGCCCAAGGAGGCAGGAACGTCTGCTCCAGAGCATCAGATGCCTGGCCAGGCCTCCAGCCAGCTGCCCTGGCCCCTCACCGGCCGCTCGATCCCTCCACCCTCTGGAGAAGGCGCTAATGAGGAAGAAAATGTTCAAAGGTCTCCACGTGGGCAGCTGGCCAGGGTCTTGGGAATCCGAGACACAGATGCACACGCAGAGATGCCTGCCCTCTGAGATTCTAGAACTGGCCCAAATCCCGCCACTTATGCTTTGCGTCATTGCCTCTGAACACCACTTCCACTGGATGCGGCAGACAGCAGAGAGCATCTCTGCGCACGTTCTGGGCCCCCTTCCACACCGACAGGCCCCAACCCGGAATCCACCCCTTTCCACAGCTCCCCCGGCAAAGGACAGTTCTTACCAGGCAAGTATGTGTGGAGCAAGGCCACTGAGGTTTGGGGGGAAATGGGGCCAGGGGAGGGGGGTTACTGACGTCTGTGACTCTGTCATCTGCTGCCTCTAAAGCCACCAGCTTTCTCGTTCTCCAGTCCCACTCCCTCAAGCCCACCTCCATGAAAAATTTCTTTCACAGACTTCATTTTTCTCCCTCCATCCCAACTCTGCTCCCTGCTTCTCTTTCCATCTTCAAGGTCTCACTGTCCTGCCCGGCTAACCGGTCTGGGCCATCTCTTCCAGGCCTGGCCCTCAGGTCCAGGGAAACATGAGCACAAGCTCTGAAAGCACGAGTCCTGAGCTCCCTCCTCCTCCCCTGCCTCCTCACACGCCCACACCTTCAGACTCCACAGGCCACTCGTGCAAGGAGAGAATTCCCGTCCACTTCCAACCCTAGGACTTTCCACAGCCCAGACCAAGGAATCCTTTCTCTGCATTCATCTCGAGTGCAAAGTGTAAAGGTTGCAAAAAACTCAGCAGGCAGGATGAATCATATTTTAAGGCAGTATTTTTTTTTATCAGAACTAAAGCAAAATACTGATAATGGATAAATGAAATACCAGATTTTTAAATAGAGACAGGACCGATATTGCTGATTTTCCCTTTTGCTTCAGAATCCAACGTGGAGGAGCCCGGCATTGCTTTGACTCTGCCTCAGGGTGACCCTGGCACCATCCGGCAGGTACTCCTCAAAAGCGCCAAGAGGATGAAGGGGTACACAGCTCAGAGTGCATTTAAGCAGACTGCAACCAGCCAAAGGATGAGTTTTGCTGGGGCCCCAGAGGGTGGAATGCAGTCACACCCATGAGGGACAGGAGCTCAAGTTCCCTGACGGGCCCAGAAAGCAGCTAGAACCTAGAACTGGTAACAGGCCACGTTACCAGATGACAACCTGGGGAGGGAGAGGCAGAGGGTAGAGGAACAGAAGTGGGGGCCATAGAAGGGGACAGGGAGGCAGAGAAGTGGGGAGCAGGGCAGGCAGTACCCCCGAGTCTGCTCAGGTAGGTCCACCTGCAGAACTCAGTCTTGGCCAGGCCTGGTGGGATACTAAGTGCTTGTGTCAAATGCCAGTGCCACCTCCATTTCCCCCAGAGCCCCTGGGATGCCCCCAAGAAAGGACAGCTGGCCCTGGAGACCCTTTTTAGAAGAAACTGATCAGGCCCTCAGTCCAAGGGACCCTGGCCAAGGAGCCCCCACAGTCTGGCCCAGGATTCAGCAGGTGTCTGGTGAACAGAGATCACACTGATGTTCATCTTGGCCACACTGGCATTCACACACTCACCTGGACTGTTCACGCTCAAGAGCTCCCTGTTTGGCCCCTTGGAGGCCAAAGACAGATGCTGCTTGCTGATGCCAGAGGATGAGCTACCCAGAGGCCCACTGCCTAAGGATGAACTCTGGCCTGAACTGAGAGCCCCCTGGACGGACAGAAGCGGACTTTCCTGTTCATCCACCATTCCTCTCTTCCCAGCTTTCCTCTGGACCAGCACTGCCACTGTCATTCCGTGAAGGCCTTACCCTTTTCCATCTCTGCTTCATTTGCAAAGTCCTCTCCTCCTCCCCCTGGAACGTCCTCTTTTCCCCCAAATCCTCACCACCCTTTGGGATCCAGCTAAAACTTCACCTCCTCCAAGAAGTCTTCCCTGATGACCATAGACCCCAGTGATCGCTCCTCTCTGCCTCCTCTCTATATCATATACTGCTCCCACCACCATGCCATGACACACTCTCTTATCCAGTCCCTTGCTGGGAGATCTGCTTTGCCCTGCTAGATGCCAAACCCCCACAAGGTTGGCAGTGGGCTGTATGGCAGGGGGGGCGGTGGGGAGGCAGGCACAAACTTACCTGCTTTTTCTCCCCAGCACAGAGCTGGGCACACTTGCCCAGAGGCTCTAAAAAAGGCACTGTGGGCTTCTCTCACCCCTAGCCCACCCTGGAGTCACAAGTTTGTGTGATTGTCTGTCTCTGGAATGTGGTTTGTGGATTGTGTCTCTGTGTCCCTGGACAGCCACACTTCCTGTCCCAAAGGCAGCCTTCACTGGCCAGGTGCTTCTCAGCTCCCAGTCAGGCCAGGGCCTGCTCCGCCGGGCCAGAACCTGCACACATTCCTTCAGAGTTAAACAAGGTCCCACCAGCTCCAGGCTCCCTGACATGATGATGATCCGATTTGCTTTTAGAAGCAGCTTTTTGCCCTCCCCCAGCAGTGAGGCCCACTTGGCTCCAAAGGAAACTTCTCTGGACTCGAGGCAAAGACCTCAACAGCCACAGGGAAGGGTGAAGGGCCACCTCTAGGATCATGGACAAACCTGACACAGACACAGGACTGGAGACTCTGCCTCAACCCCATCTAGCCTAGTGTCCATCCTGCCAGGCATCTGGAATGTGCAGATTCAAACACACCTAGACACACACACACACACACACACACACATGCACATGGATGTAAACATACAAACATCTGTGGACACGCATATGTTCCCAGACACCAACATCCATGTTAACACACACCCGTACACAAACATGCACAGGTGTACATATACCCACCACACAAGTACACACTTAGAGAGATGTGCACATACAACACTCATATACACACGGACTTGCACAGACACAAGCACACAATGGTGGGAGTTTGGCATCTAGCAGGGCAAAGCAGATCTCCCAGCAAGGGACTGGATAAGAGAGTGTGTCATGGCATGGTGGTGGGAGCACCCACACCTATGCCCTTCCTCTACCCCACAGCCCCACAGGTGGGCTGGATAGGCTGGCCACCCTCACAGGGCTGAATGTCTAGCAAAAGCCCATTCCTCCTCTTTCCAGAACAGCATCAAGAAAGGGTAAAAACATGATTTGAAGCATGGCAAGATCATTTTCACCTTCCAACCGCCTCAGCCCAAGTGATAGAGGGCCTTTTAGAGCAAAGACAAAAAGGAAGAGTTCCTACTGCACGGCGCCTCACTATGGCCAAGTGCAGTGACAGAAACAGACCAGGGGAGGAGGGAAGGAATGGAGAGGTTGAGCTGCCACACGTCTCTGGGCTTCTGGAACATAGAGACCACAGCTGTCCATGTCTGCCAATTGGATAGCAATATGAGTAGACCTTCAAAGTGTCCTCCCAACCCCCCAAATGTGCCCAATACTTGGATGCCATCTGCCTGCCAGTCTTGGAGCTGAGATCATCAGGGTTCTGCCTCCTGGGATAGCAGGAGTGGGATGAACCAGAGGAGAGGTTGGGTGACCCTCTCATTTATGGCCGTATGGCCCAGCCAGGCCAGCCAAGGGCCAGGACATCGGGCAAGTCACCACAGGGCAGCAGTGACGCACTCAGGCAGCAAGGTCACACCCATAGTGCAGGCTCTGACTGTGCGGAGCCAAACAAATGGCCTCACTCCAGTTTTGGAATCAGATGGGCCTGGGTCTGCCACTGATTGGCCACGGGTCTTGGGGCAAGCCACGGAGCACCCTTGGCCTTTGTTTGCATGTCTGTGAAGGGAGGATAACAGAATCCAGCTAACAAGAAAGCTATGGAGATTGAGTGTGGTGGTTTGGGGAAGGGAGTGGGGCCCAAGTATATGTGTTTGAGCCTAAATTTGATTGAGTCAGACTTGAATTTGGGAATATTAGGAACCCAGATGGCCCTGTGCACAGATAGAGCTCACTGACAGAGGGAGGCAGGTTCCAGAAGCCTGGGGGTAAGGAGGAGGATTGAATGGTCATGCCGAATTTGGCCACAGGGCTCTCAGATGGTTTCTGGATCATGAGAACAAGGATAGTTTCAGAGCACCCTCATATTTCCTCCACGGACTGGGTAAGCTCCAAGAGTAGATCCTATTAATGTTTGAAGGAACATGGTCATTCGAAGATCAAGAGAAGCCATAGTCACATGCCCAGCCCAGTCTATAAGGCTGTTGGAGTCACATGACCTCCCTCCTTAAACTCAGTCCATGAAACTTGACAGTCTTATGACCCTGCTCAGACTTGATGAATATGGCTAACCAAGGTCACATGGCCTCTTCCAAGCCAACCCAGCCCCTGGATAATCATGTGACCTGGCCACTGCCAGTCCAAAAATATATACCTGTGTAGAAAAAGATGCTTCTTCTTCAATATTTCCATTGGTTAGGAAATTATCAAAAGAAACATATAGGGCTAGAATAAACACTTGACTGCCATCTGTAGGAAACCAGCCATAAGTATTACTGCCCACCTTTGGAATCAACAAATTTAGTATAAAAATATGAAAAAGATTTCCAGATAATAGAAGTATCTATGATATAAATAGTGCACCCCTAGGTGTGGTGTCCTTGTGCAATCCTGTGGCGGCCCTGCCTGTGGCCCCCATCACTCCTGAGCTGTGTGCCGGTAAAATTCATACATTGAAGCCCTAACCTCCAGTACCTCAGAATGTGGCTGTATTTGGAGACTGGATCTTTAAAGAGGCGATTATGGTAAAATGAGGCCGTTGGATGAGCTCTAATCCAACCTGATGGGGGTCCTTACAGGAAGAGGAGATTCGGACACACGGGGAGACACCAGGGATGTGTGCCCAGAGGGACGACCATGTGAAGAGGCAGCAAGAGGGCGGCCACCTGCAAGCCAAGGAGAGGGGCCTCAGAAGAAACCAACTCTGCCAGCACCTTGATCTTGGACTTCCAGCCTCCAGAACCATGGAGGCCTGTCGCTTAGGCCACTTGATCAGTGGTATTTTGTGGGGCAGCCAGAGCTGACACAGCCCCTTCCTTCGTTACTGCGATTGCCCCGTCTCCCCATCCCCAAGACAGAATCAGGGCCTCCCTCAAAATAAACCCCTCGGGATGAGGTTGATTGAGGGCGCAAAAAATGCAGACTAACAGAGCCTGCCCTGCTCTGGTCAGCATCCCACCCCCCGCCCCCGTGGACAGTGGACGAGCACTCCCCCCTCAACACCCCAGCCTACAGCCATCCGGCAATCCTGGAGCAGTGTGATCTGGAAGCATGGAACATCCCCCAGATTCAGCTCCTGCCACCCACCCAGCACCAAACAAAGACCCCCCTCGAAGGACCTGCCTCGTGCCTCTGAGCTGGGCCTCGTGTGGAGCAAGACAGGCTGCCCTCTGCCCCCACAAGGAGGGGCAAGCACACAAAGGCCTCTGTTCATGGAGAGGAGAGGTCGGAGGAGGCCCAGGCCCACGGGAGCCACCAAGCAGCGAGGCCCGGAGGAGAAAGGGGTCACAGCCTCCATCCACAACGGGCGGGTGTGGGCAGCTCTGGGGCAGGCATCAGGGTGCCATGGGCAAGCAGAGAGCCCAAGGCCCACGGTTCTTTTAGGAGCGCCCAAACAGGGAGGCGTTTCTTTCCAAATCAGAATAAACAAACATAACAAGATAATAACTAATAAAATATGGAATCTAACTTGGGTTATATTCACCTTTATACCAGCACAATCATAAGGCAGGATTTTTAATTATTTTTTATGGGGGAAGAGTCCCACAAAAACAAGAGACAGCATTCCACAAAAGTCGCAGTGCGGCTCTGGGAGCTCTGGCTGCAGGGGCTCCCTGCACTTCTCTTTCCCAAGGGTCTAAAATGTCAGTCCCCCAGGACAGGCTGCCCCCCCCACCTCGGCCGGTTCTGGAACCTCGCCCCGCTCCCCACAGCTGGCACATCAAAAGCCTTAACAGCCAGGTCGCAAACCCACACTGGAGGTCGTGGGGCCCAGCCAGAGTAGTCAGGGCAGATAGGAGGGTGGGCCTCAAGGCCGGGTGAGTACCGTGCCAAGCGCCTTTCCTCAGCGCCAGAGAAGGGCTTGCTAGCTGTCCTTGGAGGACACGCATGTCCCTGTGGCACACGCGGTCCCTTCCACCCAGTCCAGGTGCTGGTGGCAGTTGTGGCCCTTGGTGCTGCAGTTTGACTTTCAACTTTGATTTATGTGAAACACAGGCCACCTCGAATTCCTCCGTGAAGTAATGCTTTGGGGAGGGAGAGAAGGGCCTTGTCACCCTAAAGAGGGAGGGAAGAGTGAGGTAGTGAGCACTCACAGAACTAGAGCTCTCTGCGTCTCTCCGTGAGGGACCCACCCCCCACCCAAGCTCCGTGAGCACAGCCACCGCTCAGGGGGCTGTGAGGAGCCTTCCTTGGAGAAATGATAAGTAAGGCAATAGAATTCTGTGCGGCGTTGAAAGTAAGTGGGCCAGAGTTACACCTGTCCACATGCCAGAATCCCATGAACATATTAACGGGGAAAATCGTACAAGAATACATATTAGAGGCGTACCTGGGTGGCTCTGTCGGTTAAGCATCTAGCTCTTAATTTCAGCTCAAGTCATGATCTCTTGGTTCACGGGTTCAAGCTCCCTGTTAGACTCCACGCTGACAGTGTGGAGCCTGCTTGGGATTCTCTCTCCCATTCTCTGCCCTTCCCCCATTCACTCATGTGCACTCTCTCTCTCTCAAAATAAATAAACTTTTTAAAAACCATATTAGAGGCGCCTGGGTGGCTCAGTTGGTTAAGCCTCCAACTTCGGCCCAGGTCAGATCTCACGTTCATGGGTTCGAGCCCCACGTCAGGCTCTGTGCTGACAGCTAGCTCAGAGCCTGGAGCCTGCTTCCAGTTCTGTGTCTCCTTCTCTTTCTGACCCTCCCCCTCTCATGCTCTGTCTCTCTGTATCAAAAATAAATAAAACATTTAAAAAAATTTTTTAAACCATATTAGAATGACACTATTTATATGAAGCATGCAAAACAACTCTATAAAATACTTCAGGAAAACTTGCATAAAAAGTTAAATTCATGGGGCACCTAAGTGGCTTAGTCGGTTAAGCGTCCGATTTCGGCTCAGGTCATGATCTCATGGTCCGTGGGTTCGAGCCCTGCGTCGGGCTCTGTGCTGACAGCTCAGAGCCTGGAACCTGCTTCAGATTCTGTATCTCCCTCTCTCTCTGACCCTCCTCTGCTCACGCTGTCTCTCTCTCTCTGTCTCTCAAAAATAAATAAAAAACATTAAAAAAAATTTTTTTAAGTTAAATTCATGGGACACCCGGGTGGCTCAGCTGGTTAAGCATCTGACTTCAGCTCAGGTCATGATCTCATGGCTCATGGGTTCAAGTGCCACATTGGGCTTTATGCTGACAGCTTGGAGCCTGGAGCCTGTTTCAGATTCTGTCTCCGTCTCTCTCTGCCTCTCCCTTGCTCATGCTCTCTCTCTCTCAAATAAAAATAAACATTAAAAAAAATTTTAAGTCAAATTCGTGACAACAAAAATTACCAACTATAGGATAGTGGTTGCTTCTGGGGAAGGGGATGCAGTGGAGGGAGGTGTATTCTAAGTAGATTTGTCATTTTACTTCTCATACCGGTTTGTGGCTACCTGGGTGTTCAGTATAATCACTCTTTATTTTGGTATCTCTGAATTATTTTATAATAACAGTAATTGTAGGAGAATGAGGCCCCAAGGGGTTGGAGGATAAAGGAAAAAGTTCTGGCTTCACATCCAGTATTCTTCAGGTCCAAAGTCCCCAAGGAGTTTTCCGACAACTGGGTGCTACTTGGAGCCACACCCAAAGGGGAGAAGACGTACCCACAGCAAGCTTCACTCCTTCCTCACCCAGGGATGAGGTTCATGAGGCACTCGGGAGGAACCTCTGCCTGATCCCAGAGTGGGGCTCGAGCACTCAGCGGGGCAACAACAAGTAACCACAAAACCCTCACTGTGTTTGAGGCCGGGTAAAGGGACACACCCCAAGATTCCTGCCTTAGTTCCCAGAGCTCCACTGTCGCCTGTAGACCAATCCCCCCAAGTGGCCCAACCCTCACCAGCCCTGGACTCTTCCCTCCCTCTGAACCAGCTGTGCCAATTCAGAATGCAGGCCTGGGCCACAGCCACAGCCACAGACCCCAGCGCCACCCAGAATGGCCCAGGCTATGGCTTCTCCTGCTGCTGCTTCTTCTCCCTCCAAGAACTAGGGGTCTGGGCCTGGGTCCTGCTCTTTTCCTGCCCCCCAGTAGCAGAACTGGCAACTGGGTGTGGCCAGGCCTAGTCTCACTTTCTAACCCACATGCCTGGCTCCCTGGGACATTGCCAAAGATTTGCATTTTTAAAACTTTAAACTTTCAGAGACATGGAAAGACTTGGAAACTTGGGGATTGTGAGGCGGCTCTGGGGCAGTGTGGACCGGGACTCCATCAGCCTGGCCGATGTCACCCACCAGCCAGGCTGTAGAAGTTGCCGGGCTGGGAGACAGGCACCAGCCTCAAGGCCTGAGAAGCCCTCAGACTGTAGGGCCCTCACTGTCCGCTGCCACTGGGAGCCAGGATGAAGTCACAGCGAGAGTGGGTCTCCTACCTGCTTGTTTTCTGTGTGTCTGATTAGCTCCCTGCTGCCAGGGATCTTGCTCATTCATTCCACATATATCAAGCACCTACTGTCTGGTGTCTTGCTGGACACTGGGGAGTCAGTGGTGAGGTCCCATCCTTGCTCCGAAAGACGTGCCAGGATGAGCTATGGCAGCAGCCAGTAACAGAGGCACTGTCAGTGAACTAGCAGGCTGCTTGGAGGCTAGAGATCAACCAGCAAGATTCTTCTGCAGACAAGGGACTGACAGCCAGGAGGTGACATCATTGCTCAAGGTCACACTCTAAAGTGCAGAGCTGAGACCTGAGCACTTTCCATGCTGCTAGATGATCCCAGAAAACCCAGCGATGTGAGTGTCCCTCCTGAGTTTGGTGGTCATTGCCGGTCTGTCTGTGGGGAGCCCAGCTGAGCCCCGTGAATGCCCTCCAGCTGGGGGCCACACATGGGGAGGCACTGAGGCCATACATATGCACAAGGCCACATCGCAGGTCCAAAGCTGCCCTCCTAATCTTTCCAACCTAGGAAAACAGGACAAAATCCAGAGATGTCAGGATCTTACCCTCAAACCCAGTGATTCTCCAGCATTCCCAACCTGGGGAGGCCCCACAACCTTTGTCATGTCCCGCCCCTGGGCCAGCAGGGCGGTAAATCCTTGTTCGTTCCTGAGGGAGGGAGAGAGAGTAGGGCAGGAAGGGGAGCACAGAGAGTAAGGCCAGACAAGCGTTTTCTGATCAAGCCTCCTTTATTCTTCACACACTCTTCTCACACACTCTCTTCACACACTCTCTTCACACACTCTCCTCCTACCGAAAAGAAAACCCACCCCTATATAGGGTTTAGGGTGAGAAACTGACAGGGTTGGTTGCTAGGAAACAGGGTCAAGCTAGGATAAAGAAGGAAACAAACTAAAGTTTTTAGCACAGCATGTGAAGGGCTGATACCACCCTGCTGGTAGGTAGGCGATTGATCTTTGTTTTTCTGGCTTTTCCTGAGAGGGAGTGGCGCTCCCCTGCCTATTTTTGCAACTCCCCTCAGGGAGTGACATTACCGGCTAGTAAATGGCCAAGCAGCTGAATCTTTGCAGCTTCCCACAAACCTTCACGGCACAAACCAGAAAACTAGAAGCCATCCGTGACATTCCATCTGTCACCTACCTGGATAAGGTGCTCTGACCCAGATAGTCATGGCCTGCCCTCCCTGCCCTGTGCTCCCCAGCAGCCATGTCCAAAGGGGCCTTCAACAACATTATGTGCAGTGAAAGAACAGGGGTCTGTGTCCCTGCTTGGAGAAAAAGCAAACTGCAGGGTACCTGGGTGGTTCAGTCTGCTAAGCATTCGTCTCAGTTTGGGCTCAAGTCATGATCTCACAGCATTGTGAATTCCAGCCCTGAATCTTGGGATTCTCTCTCTAGCCTTCCCCGCCTCGCACTGTCTCTGTCTCTCTCAAAAGAAATAAATAAATGGAAAAACATTTTTAAATAAAGAAAAGAAAATGTTAACCTATGCTAGCCTAGGACAGCTTAGGCTAAAACTTGGCTCTCAGACTGCATTCATAGCTTTCAGCATGAGGCGTGAGCTCCCGCAGCACCTGATGCAGGCATTCTTCCATTAGTTTGGGTCGAGGGCCCAGAAGTCATGTGCACATCTCCAAACATCCAGAATGACAGCTCCACCACATTTCACAAGAGCAGAGGGGCAGACCAGCCACAGCTGGCCAGCAGACACTTTCTGCTTGGCCCACACCACATTTTAGATTGAGGTTTATTACCAACACAGAACCTTTGGACAGTTCACACAGAAGTCCCGATTTGAGAATAGAAGACTTGGCTTCATGGGTGGGCACCCCCCTAGGGCAGCACGGCCCTGAGAAAGGCACTGCTGCCGTGGATGGGGCACATACCGTCCAGGGGCCGTGGTGCCTGCCCTCACCCTGCTTCCCAACCCCGAGGCCCAGGGCCCCTGCCTGTCATTCCCGGCTCCTGTCTCTCCCCTCCTTGCATTACCTCCTGGGTCCCTGTGGGCATTGGAATCCTCATTTTAGGACCTGAGAACAATTTTGCTAGTGGGATAACATGGCTCCAGGATGTGTAAGCTCCTGGGACAGCACGTCCCTGGCCTGCAGCAGTGGAGGTGTAGGGTGCCAGCCTGCCTGGGATAGAAGAGAGGGCTGCAGTTTTGTTGTGCAACCTTCAGCTGAGCAGGAGGGAGAGGCTGTGGGAGCCTAGCAAGCAGCTATTCTGGAAGGGGAGGCGACCCTTGAACCTGGGAGGGCTGGGGTCTGGCAGTTTCCTTCTCAGATTCTAAAGCAAGCCTCTTTTCCCTAGTACAAGATCATTTCCTTGGTCCTCTGCTCCCTCCACCCCATGCCAGAAACAAAACTCCCCATACCCGTTCCCAGTGTCACAGGAGACGGAAGGTGTGCATGAGACTGAGGGCCCGAGCTCACCCCAAAGATTGCCAACTCTTCACCTAGGGAAGGCTGCCAGCCTAGCAAGGAGTGAAGGCTCGGGGTGATGGGAGGGAGGGAGGAAGCTCAAGCCAAAGAAAGGGAGGGGCTCTGAGGGTGGGTGGCCAAGGGAATATGCCCTCAGGGGGCCCTGAAGGAAGGGTCAGGGGGCTGCTGGAAGGAGATGGTCAGATCAAAAGGGCAAATCAGACTGTTCAACTGCCTCCACCCCAAGCCAGACCCCCAACTCCGACCGGTTTGGCATTTTTCTATCCCTCCCCTTCCTCCTACAAGCACACAACCCAAAAGGAATAATGGGATCTCAAGTCACATTAACCCAGGTCACAGGGTCACAAAGGGGTGACCATGAATATCACCTAGCCAGAGAAATCTTGAGCCAGATATGACCATGGTCCCACCTTACAGCCGGGTTATGGATGCCGGCCGAAAATCACCATCATGACAGCCCCTGGCCATTAGAAGACAGGTTTCAGGCAAAGCACAGCTGTCTATTTCTCTGCATTGACACATATGTCGACCAACTTACCACTCGCAGGCACCAAAGGTTTAGTGAAATCTTACTGTCAGAAAACTCAAGGTTGAGAAACTTCAAACTGTTTACTTAATATTTTCCTGCAAATCAGGACAAGGCAGCAAAGTTGTGGTCTGAGCTGTGAGGAGACATCTTGTTTCAGCTCTTGAGTGCTGTGTTCCCTTTGGCCTGCAGCTTAGGACCCCCGTCCTAGTGTGCTGTTATTACTGCTGAGCCATTAAAATTTTTTTTACTGTTTTTATTTATTTTAGAGAGATAGAAAGAGATAGCATGAACAGGGGAGGGTCAGAGAGAGAGAGGGAGACACAGAATCTGAAGACAGGCTCCAGGCTCTGAGCTAGCTGTCAGCACAAAGCCTGATGCGGGGCTCGAACCCACAAACCATGAGATCATGACCTGAGCCGAAGTCGGACGCTTAATCGACTGAGCCACCCAGGCGCCCCTGCTGAGCCATTTAGGCATGACCCGCCATCATCGGCCATGGGCAGCCAGGAGTTTTCCAGCAATGGAAAGACCTACCCAGCCCAGGGTCACCGACCGGCCAGAGTCAGAGTAACAATCTATGGGATGAGAATGAGGACCACAGAGACCACCAAGCCCTTCCCCAGCCCACGTCAGTGTCCCTTGTTCCTTCTGGCAGAACCCACCCACTCAGCCTGCCCTCTACCCGCCCTAGTCACTGGTCTACCATGGCCCCCACCCACTTCTTGGTTCCTTTTCCCAGAAGTCAGCTTGCAAAGCAGGAAATGACTTCTCAGGCTCCCTTTCTTACAGCATCCCCAAAACAAGCCCACAGAGCATCCTTTTCACTCCAAAAGTTTCCTGCCAATCCTGAAGGAAAGCAGAGTGGGGATGATAAAATTAACAGCCTCGGGAAGGGACCGATGTGCAGCCAGCCTTCCCAGGCAGGTTTATGGTTAGGGCCTGGCCAGCCAGCACTAATGCTCCGTTTGCCCCGAAGCCAACCATCCTCCCTTTTAACCTTCGCCCTCCTCCCGCCTTCCTCAAACCTCCCCCTCCAGGCCCTTCAACTGCCAACAACCTCTTGTGCCAGCCTTGATTTATCTCCATCAGAGGGAATGCAAAGTTAGATCCAGCCCCACCCCCAGTACCTTTTTAAAAAATATTTCAAATCCACTGGGGCCCAGACAGACAGAAGCACAAAGATACACATCCATATCTTTAGAGAAAAAGCAAGGGCCCATGCCAGACACGCCACGCTTCTCTGGGTGCAGGACAGACCCACAGACACACTGGGGAAGACACACCAAAATCCTGTCCTTGCACTGAGGGCAATCTGGGGCTTCTTTTGAGGAAAAACACTCTGCTCCAAAGAAGGCTCCTGACAGGCCGTTTTTTTTCAGAGTGGCTGGATAAATTGCTTTTCTGCAAAAATAAACACAAGTGAACTGCATTAGCTGAGCGAGTGACACATTAGTTACAGATGCGAGGCCTGTCAGAACATTGAGGGAACAGCTTTTATTGGGGTAGGGCTGAGAGACTCATAAATAACCGGCTGGCAACCTCGCATAAACATTTGTGCATTCTCATAAACACCGCCTACCACAAGCGCTGGCCTGGCCGCCAGTGCAGCCTGGAAGAGCCCTCTCCTCTCCCCCCTCCTCAGAGCACAAGGCAGGGAGGCGGGATTGGTCACAGGCGCCTCTTCTCCCATAATCCCAGCTCCTCGGACTCACGCTCCTGTGCTTCAGGGTAGAAGGAGAGACCCAAGCCCCATCTGAAACTGCCCGAGAATAAGAATCAAGGCTTGGCCCCAGTGGGACATCTGGTCTACTTTCCTCCCTCTACATAGAATGGAAGAATAGGAGAGAATAAAGGATAGGATTGTGCTGGGGAATGAGTTCTTAAAGCTTAGTAAGGAATTTAAAAAGTGGGGAAGTGCCTCCTGGATATGACTTCAGGGGTTCCCATCGGAATCATCAGGAAAGTGGGATGAGGGTGGCACCAGCCTCATTCCAAGGACAAAGGCCACAGAGGGTGGCACCAGCCTTGTTCATCCATCCACACAGGGAGTCTGGGCTTCCTCCCATTGACTCTTGGGGATGCCCTTGCCTTGGGCCCTGAGGTTCTCTCTTCTGAGCTGAACACCTCAGAACCACATCTAGCTGATCTCATAAAGAAGGGCAAAGCAGGCCATGTGAGCTGACTCACATTTGTCCTCCTTACTTCTTCTGTGATACCTGCCAACCCAGTGAGCACCTAATACCCCCATCCCCCACACCCCTCCCAAGCCACATTCACTTTATAGAAAGGATCTGATGTACTTGTCCCGAGGCATGAGTTATAGTTTATGGCCATACGTGTTTCCTTTCTATCCCTCTCCCTCCTGCCTGCCACAAATGCTTAAGGCAAAGGGACAAAGTATGAAGTGGTAGGATTTAAAGAAAATGGCTAACACTCACAATCTTTGTTGAACTTTGGGATCAGCCAAGAAGGGGCAAGAGGTAACCAACCATCTTTTCAGAGAAGAGACTATGGAGAGAAAGCAGAGAATGTTTACTGGCCCCAAGATGGCATTACAATGGTTAGCTTCAAAACCAGCTCTCCCTCCCCGCATCTCAGTAACTTTCTACTGACCCTTCACTTCCAACCATATAAAAGGCCCAAATCCTTTTAAAGGTCACCGGAAGTGACCTTCTCCTTTATCCATCCTATTTTTTGACCCTAGTCCCACTCACACTTCAACTTGACTTCTCTCACTGCCCCTTATGCACCTTGGGGTCCAGCCAGACTGAATGCTTTCCTCCCCTCCTCAACCATCTGTTATAATTTTGTGCTTTCTTTTACCTCAATCCTTCTTCCAAGAAGGCCTTTCTTTCCAGTTCTGCAAGTCCAGATCCAACCCACCCTTCCAGACTCAACTCAAATGCCTCTTCAAGTCTCCCTCCTTTGACCTCTGGGAGAACGTTTCAGTTCCTTGCTGCTGACTTTTTTTCTTCTTCTAACTTATCTGCCCATTTGGCCCATCCCCTTAGAGATTTGCAACCCTCAGATCTGTGTCATATTAATCCTTTAGGTTCTCCCACCCTCCCAGACCTCAGCAACGCCTGGGACATGGTAGGTGTGTTGAATCCATGAAGGAAGGTGGGGATGGTGTCTGGATTCTTGGTCATGATGGTGGTGGGGGTTTGATGGTGGTAGTGATGGAAACTGGCCAACAAATCTGCCCCTGGGCAGCCTCCCTGCTGGCTTTCATTCTGCGGTTCCATAGCAAGCAGCCTGTTGTTGCTTTGGAAGAGAAATTAAGATGCCAGGCAGGTACAGACGGCCAAGCACCATCGCTATATTGAATCGCACTCAGCAGTTCAGGCTCTTTCTCCCCATCAACAAATGGAATGCTTTATGAGAAAATACAAAGCACAGCCCTAGATAGAAATATTGAAGGTTCTTTGGCCAGGATATCCCTCAGGAGGGAACACAATGTAGTCATAATTTATTGCACTCAATATTTTCTCTTCCAATCTTATTTTTATAGACATTATTTCATAGGCTGCAGCTTAAACACAGATGGAAAAGATTCTGGCTTTGCAATAAGAGACAGTTTATGGTGGGCCAGCCTACTGCTCTGTGTTCGTGGGTGAGTAAACGCACATTATCATGTCCTTAGGTGGGGCAGGGAGATGCTTTTATTATGTGTCTGGACTTTGATCCAACAATTCTGCCTTCATCTATCTCTCCCCTAGGCCTCCGGATTCTCTCAAGGGGAGGAAGTAACAAACACCATGGTGGGGCAAGGGGGGAAGGGATGGGTCAGCCTTTGAAATGCATTCTTGGCTCTGGTGGGACCTGCTATTCCTTGGGTCTTCAAAGGGCCTTGACCCAGAGACAGGGCCTACACCCCAAAGGACAGAGTTAAAAGGAAGTGGACACTATGGTGTTATATGTATGACTGTGTTGTGTGATTTGCACTCTTTCTTGGGGAGAGGGATGATGAGAAAAATGAGCCCACATCGTAATGCCCTTGGGTTTCTTCCCTACCCAGTATATCACAGGTAGCCTTCTCCAGTGAACATTCTTAAAAACGTGATCTGGCCTACGATGTTCACAGTCTGGATGTACCAAGGTTTATTCAACCAAACTCGTTTAAGCTGGGGGGAGAAACAGTGTGTACAGGAAGAGAGAGAAGGACAGAGGGCTATGGGGAGATCTAAGAAGAAAAAGGAGTAAAGGAGAGGGAGCTGGAGGAGAAGATGGGAGAGGACCGGACCAGAGCAGGGGGTCAGGAGGTCTTGGCCCCAGGAGAGGCCCCCACACACTTGCAGACTCACTGCTGGCAGGCAGCATGCATGATGGAGTTGAGTGAGCCACCTCCGAGACGTGCTGTCCAGCCCCTCCTTTCTCTCCTCTCGGGGTCAGCTTCCAGCAGACTCCAAGAAGCAATGTGAGCATGTGTCAGAGAACACCGGGAGCAGGGAGGAGGGGGTGGCAGCCACATTCAGCTGGGAGGGGGATTGGAAAGCGAGTCAAGGAGGAGCGCCCCTTTGGGGCCTTGAGGAAGGTGATCTGTCCTACTTGCCAGGCTTCTGGGGGATCCCATGTGGAGGAATGACTGTGTGAAGTGAAATGTTATGAGAGCCCGTCCATTGGATCTCTGACCATGGAGGGTTTGTGGGGAGAGCTCTGGGAGAAAGGAATGACCCCCTTTTGCTGCCTGGCAGAAATGGTATCTTTGATGCTTATTGTACAGACATTTCTACTGTGCACAACTCCAGGGGTGTGATGCTGGGGCAGCCATCCTTGGAGGACATGTTCAAGCAGACCCAAGGAAAAGGGGATCTGCACCGAGAAAGCCTCCACTTTCACGGGGCTCAGTCACTTCTGCTCCACTGCTGATTGTCACACCTGCATCAGGGCCCTGGCGAGGGATGGGAAGCTTTGACACACGAGCAGGTAAAGAATCTGCTTCAGGCAGCAGCCTGTGTCAGGAAGACACCTGGGCTGTGCCTGCCACCTGGGCTGCTTGAGAAACCAGGCCCAGGTGCCCAGCACACCAGACTGAGGACTGAATTTCGCAAAAGGTTATACCCAGGTGGGGAGGGCATGTTGCATTCTGGGTACCTTCCCTCCTCAGGGGGACCACGCACACTTCTCCCACCCACTCTGCTCTACATGTCCCTGTCAGTCACAGGGCTCCCCAGCCCCTACCCCTGAAAACAAAGCCTGGCCCTCTATCTCTGCCCCTGGACTTAGTTGTCTTTGTTTAGACCTGTTTGGATCGGTCTTCTGTCTCTTGCAGCTGATAATGTCTTGACTGATACACCAGGCTAATAACTGACTATGAAATATTTCAAACTGAAGAGCTAAAGTAGAGTAAGAATGAAGCATCCAAGGATCAGAGTTCCAGAGGATTCCAGGAGAGAGGCACAAGAGGCCTCCGCCAGACCAGCATAGAACGACCCGAAACAGTAGCACCCCTGAAGGTGGACCAGCCTCTGTTCTGAGCCCTACTCCGAGGACCCACACTGCATGCATGCGCATGCGCACACACACGCACGGATGCACACCCATGCACATGCATGCACATGCACACATACACGTACACGCACATTTAGAGAACACACGACACCTCCCTCCCCAGGGGGCAGCACTCAGCACTAGCAGAGCACGACCTCTATCCCTAAACATCCACTCTCACGGGTCATGCCATTCAGGCCCCAGGGAAATGCTTCTCCCAGAAAGTCGAGTTATGTCCTTGAATCGAGAGGAGACTGTTCAAATGCTCTAAAAACTTGTGGGTCCTGCTGCTATAGACATCAGAGATGGCCCAGCTGCTCTAGAGTGCGGGGAAGATTGAATGGTGGAAGCACTTAGGAGGAAAGACAGATTAATTTATCAAATCCTTCCTCTCGGCAAGAAGGCAATGGACGTAGCTTGTCTCTGGTGCAGCAAACACGCATGTCCTTGCTTCTCGTTGTGGTTCCAGAGGTACTCACACATTAGCAATGCTACAATCATACATGCATTTTCCAGCATAAATATTTCATAATTCTCCCACATTTGCACATATGCAGGTCAAGATGGAGCATGCAGGAGCGTGAGACTGCTTCTTTACCTTGGCAGGAGACAGCCAGGGGACAACTATAGGATTTTACTTTCATAACAATTTCTACTGGAGTGAATTACATTTTCAAAACATAAAAATTCAGCTTTACTTAAATATTTTACTTAAATGTTTGTATTAGATAAAACACTTTAGTTATACCATTGGTTATCTTTGCCTTTTAATTTTAACAGATAATTGTGAACATGTTAAAGAAAAAGGCTTTAAAAACTTATATGAAATGTAACATTTTGATTTTTTTACTTTTTTTAATGTTCATTTAATTTTGAGAGAGAGAGAGAGAGCATGAGTGGGTGAGGAGCAAAGAGAGAGGGAGACACAGAATCTGAAGCAGCTCCAGGCTCTGAGCTGTCAACACAGAGCCCAACACGGGGCTCAAACCCACAAACTGTAAGATCATGACCTGAGCCCAGGTCTGACGCTCAACCAACTGAGCCACCCAGGCACCCCTAATTTACATTTTTAAGTTGAAATACACTTTTTTTTTTACTGCTTCAGTTACCTATTACTGTATAACAAATCCCCAAATCCAGTGGCTTAAAATATTTTTTTCTCTCACAGTTTTGTGGATTGACTGGCTCAGTAGTCACTTGGCGGCCAGGGGGAGGAGTCTCACGTGCTTGCAGTCAAACAGTGGCAAGGTCAAGAGTCAAATGCAGGTTCAGCTGGGCTGTACATCCAAGATGGCGGCACCTTGACTCTCATACCTGATCTCAGCTGAGATGACCAGAACCAGTAGAGTCTGGAGGACTGCATTGCTTTCTCCTGTAAACTTCCCACATGGCTAACTTCGCCTCCTCATAGCATCTGAGTCTCAAAGGAATCAGACTTCTTATACGATGGCTGGCTTGTTCCAGAGCGAGCATTCTAAGACACCCGGGTGGAAGCTAAAAGTCTCCTCTGACGCGTCCTTGGAAATCATGCAACATCACTGTCACTGATTTCTTTCTATTAGCCAAAGTTAGTCACAGGAATAGCCCAGATTCCACAGAGAGGATGGCACAAGAGCATGAATACTCGGAGACATGTTCTCGTTCCATTCTCGTTCACTGGGAGCGAGCTTTGAAGACCAGCTACCACAGGCTGCCCTTTGGCTCTTCAACGAATCATGTTCCTCACACATCCAAATTACTATACAGTCACGCTCAGAGACCCCTGTATTCTCATCCATGATGTCATCAGGCTTAGGCTTCAAATCTAGGACTTCAACATCTCCAGCAGATCCAGAGAAGAGAAGACCCCCTCAGGCATGGGTGCTTGGAGACGGCTCCTCCTGACTTGAAGTTCTGTGAATAAAAGAGAGAAGTTATTTTACACCCCAAACTCGACAAATGATAGGAGGTAGAGACAGGATAACGGCAATAGATACTCTCACTCAAAAAGGAGAGGGGCGCCGGAGTGATTCAGTCAGTTGTGTCTGACTCTTGATTTCAGCTCAGGTCATGATCTCACAATGTGTGAGTTCAAGCCTCTCCTCAAGTTCTATGCTGACAGTGCAGAACCTGCTTGGGATTCTCTGTCTCCCTCTCTCTCTGCCCCTCTGCCCCTCAAAAATAAATAAACATTTTTTAAAAAGGAGAAGAAACTTGTGTGGAACAATTCTGAAATCCAGCCAATTCCTTAATTAGATCCTGGTCCTGTTCTTTGGAAGTGGGTGTCTGTGGCTCTCAGCTCCATACTCTGAATTATCCTTCTTTTTCTAGGAGACATGGTCAGTGTTTGTAACCAAATTGACTTTTCAGCCTGTTTCTTGCTCATAAAAAAGGACTCTTCATTTTGAATTTTCTCTGTCCCTTTCAATGCAAGCTGGAGGGAAAAAGTTTAAAAACATGTGGGTTTATTATATATCAAATTAAAACCTACTCCATTAAACAAAAAGCCCCGCTTACCTTAAGCCTCCCTTAAGCTTGCTATGAGATTCTCAATCCCGTTGTCCAGCAGAGAGGATCTAAGAGACATACTCTTAACATTCTTAGAAGTCCTGTTGTGTATCCAAAGGGTCTAAACACATGCGCTTAAATATTTCTGAGGTCTTCACAAAGGTCTTACGGCCACACCTCTCACTATACCTGAGATCACATTTTACTGGAAGCATCCAGGATTTTCTTTGTTCTGAGGCGAGTCCTTGCTTTTTGAGCCTTTTGCTGGCTAGAATACAGACCCGACTTCCTTAGATTTACTAATTCTGCTCCAAAACTTTGTTAGTTAATCTCAATCTTCTCCTATTTTATCAGAGCCAGCTGGAAGAAGCCAATTAGCACTTTCAACACTCTGCTTGGAACTAGCCTTAGACGCATCACAAATTCATAGGCACCCTTTCTGTTTTCCCCATTACTGTAGGGGATGATGGTCTCATATAATTCAGCCAGTGAATAGCTTTTCTCCCCTTTTCTCCAGCCTCCAATAACAATTTCCTTACCACGTTTCAAGACTTCAGTTTCTCCCTGACGTTCTTCAGCTTCTGCCCCCTCAACTGTCCCAAAGCAAATGCCACAAGTTTTAAGTTTTTGTTACAACACTCACTTCCAACACTGTGGTAGTTGGTTTCCAAAGAAGGCCCCAAGGAACAAACCTCCTGGTATTTATGTGGTCTGTGGACCTGTGTGGTCCCCACACTGAAGCTGGCAGTGACTCACGCTAACTCATGGAACACAGTGGGCATATGTGGCATACGTTTTGGATGTAGATTTTAAGAGAACTGGGAGCTTCCTCTTCCTCTTCTTTGGAATACTCGCTTCTGCGAGTCCTGCTACCACGTGGGAAGTCCAGCTACTACTAGAGACACCATGTGGACAGAGAAAAACCAAAAGGTCATATGAAAAGGAGGAAAGGACCAGCTGTCCCAGCACCTCAGCTGAGCCTCTTGATGACTCCAACACCAGCCACCAGCTGGCCACAACCACATGAGAATTTCCAAGCAAAGCAGCAGAGGAAATGCTCAGCTAAGCCCAGTCAACCCACAGAACCATGAGAGATAATAAAATCATCTTTAATATTGCTTTAAATCACTAAGCTTTGGAGTGTTTTGTTACATGGCAATAGCTAACTAAAACAACTCTGAATACAATCACATTGTGTTTTTAATCCTTCAGGTCAATACTGTTCACTAGAACACAAATTATGAGTTCTCTATTACTAAAGCACGAGACTGGGGAAACTGGGTGACTCAGTTGGTTGAGTGTCCGACTTCTGCTCAGGTCATGATCTCGTGGTTTGTGAGTCTGAGCCTCAGGTCAGGCTCTGTGCCAATGGCTCAGAGCCTGGAGACTGCTTTAGATTCTATGTCTCCCTCTCTCTCTGCCCCTCCCCCATTCACACTCCATCTCTCTCTATCTCTCAAAGATAAACATTTAAAAAAATTTTAAATAAGTAAATAAAATAAAAGCATAATGACTGAAATTTTTTGCTGAAATTAAGCCAAGAAAATGAATTTCAAAGAATAAGTATATGCTAATGCATGAATTATAAATGTCTTTATTGTATTATTCATCCAAACATCACTGGCCCATGAACAAAACCCCTAATGTACTCAGTAATAATTCAATTCAGTTGTCTTCAATGTTTTGCAAACTTTCAGTCTTATAAAAAGCATAATTATATATGTATTTTTAATTTTATCATTTTGAAGGTCAACTCATCAAGGTTGAAAGATAGAACATACTTTAATGAACAGTTTGTTAGCTTGACTTATAACTTTTGAATATTTAGACAAATGGCCTGTGGGCCTCCACTTATACTCTTCCCCCAGGAATGGAAATCACTAGAACCAATATAACAAGTGTCTGGCCAAGGGGGGAGCCAGAGATACTACAATAGCCAGAAGAGAATTTGGGCACTTATCTGGGCCATAAGGAACACCTGAGCAACCACCTCAAAAAGGCCAGAGAGGAGCATGGGAGTGGTATGGGGTGCCGAGAAGCCAACCTGTCCCATCCACAGAGCCAATACTGCTCCACTGGCCAAATCTGAATGGCCTGAGGCCTCCAGATTAGAAAGGGACAGAGTCCTGGGACCAGGTATGGGAACACCACAGAGCTGAGCCCCTGGGACCAGGTATGGGAACACCACAGAGCTAAACCCTTGGGACCAGGTATGGGAACACCACAGAGCTGAGCCCCTGGGACCAGGTATGGGAACTCCACAGAGCTAAACCCTTGGGACCAGGTATGGGAACACCACAGAGCTGAGCCCCTCGGACCAGGTATGGGAACTCCACAGAGCTAAACCCTTGGGACCAGGTATGGGAACACCACAGAGCTAAACCCTTCCCCCAGAGTCATCTTAAAACCTGACTTGTCTGGAGAGCATCATATCCTTCCAAGGCCTTCAGGTCTGGACCCAGGAGGGATCCATAGTCAAACAGAGTCAGAATTTGCTACTAGTGAGTATCTGAGATCCATGCTTTCTATATCTAATCATTTTTACATTTGCAAATGTCTTCCTTTCCCCCACAGTTTCCTTCTACACATTGTATC
>NC_043703.1:89854883-89959666 GCF_006229205.1 Suricata suricatta | reverse complement strand
GGACCAGGTATGGGAACACCACAGAGCTAAACCCTTGGGACCAGGTATGGGAACACCACAGAGCTAAACCCTTCCCCCAGAGTCATCTTAAAACCTGACTTGTCTGGAGAGCATCATATCCTTCCAAGGCCTTCAGGTCTGGACCCAGGAGGGATCCACAGTCAAACAGAGTCAGAATTTGCTACTAGTGAGTATCTGAGATCCATGCTTTCTATATCTAATCATTTTTACATTTGCAAATGTCTTCCTTTCCCCCACAGTTTCCTTCTACACATTGTATCCGAAAAAAACCCTCATCTTTTCTTTGCAAACTTAAGGTGAAAGGGATCTATCCCCATGTTGGTCAAAAGTGTCAAGTGGAGGGGCGCCTGGGTGGCTCAGTCAGTTAAGCGTCCAGTTTCGGCTTAGGTCATGATCTCACGGTTCGTGGGTTCGAGCCCTGCATCGGGCTCTGTGCTGACAGCTCAGAGCCTGGAGCCTGCTTCAGAATCTGTAGCTCCTTCTCTCTCTTACCCTCCCCTGCTTGCTCTGTCTCTCTCTGTCTCTCAAAAATAAATTTAAAAAAATTTTTAATTAAAAAAAAAGTGTCAAGTGGGGAGAAGAGATGGAGGACAAGGAGGTGGACTTGAGCAGATGGAGGTAGCTATAGGCCTTCTTGAAGGCCAGGAGAGCCGGACGTGTGTGTGGCCAGGATCACATGTATGTCTCTGTTTCACAGGACTATGCAGTAGGTGATCGGGTCCCAAGACTACACATGTCTGGGGCCTGTGTACAGCTCTCTACCTGCCTAGACTCCCCCTACTGGTATAGGAGGGTCCCTTGGCATAAGACTCTCAGAACTTTCTAGGGGAACAGTTGGGGAAGATGGCTGACCGTATGCTAGAAGACCAGGCTCACAGCTCTGGTGCGGAGGGGGCATTGCCTAGTTTTGAGTCCTCACTCTAATCTGGAGGCCTCAAGCAAATTACTTATTCCCTTTGTACCTTAGTCTCCTAATCACTAAAATGGGGAAGATGAAGAAGAAGATGATGATGATGATGATGATGGTGATGATGATGATGATGGTGATGATGATAGTGATGGTGGTAATGGTGATGATTGTGCCTGCACAGCAACTGGGCTGCTGGGAGGATTAAATGAGTAGCACAGGCCAGGTGTTGAGAACAGATCCTGGTACACAGGAAGTGCCAATGTTAATGGTTGCCAACAGAGAAAACAGTCCAGGAGAAACATGGGGTAAATGCAGACTTTTGTGAGGATTGTTTCTCAGTTAAATGCAGACACATTAAGGCATAGTCAAATCTCTTCAGGTCTAAAGTCTTTGTGTGGTTCATAACCAGTGCCCTGGCCAGGAACAGAGGTATTCCCACACAACAGCCAAAATATTTTTTAAAAGGTCTCCTTGGGTCCGGATTAAAATTGTAGTCAGTCACCCAAGGCCAAGAAATGTGACTTTGGATGCCAGTGACTGGTTTGTCCTGGATTTCTGTAACTTGTACACTTTGAAAGACTTTGTCTTGCCCCCAATGGAGCCTCATCCTATGACACACTGAACATTGGACCTGGAGTTAAGGCTTAAGAAGAAGATTTAAGTTGAAGATTTGCAGGGCGACCTCAGGCACATCCCTACCCATTTCAGAGACTGTTTCTAGCCTATAAAATGAGGGGACCGGACTACATACTCAAAGTCTCTAGGTCTCTCTCACATTCTGAGACAATTATTCTCACTATCTGCCCAAGCCTGGTCCTGGACCAAAGCCCACATCCAGCACACCATCCACTCAGCAAGAAGCCAAGGAAAGCCATCAAGGAGGCTCCTTGCCCTCCCCTTTGCAGAGAGTTCTCCCCCAGACCTAGGAAATCAAGGGACTTCCCAGTTGGACCCACCTCAAGGCCTCCAGTGGGGGGCAGCTTTCTCTGGGATGGAGGTGAAAAACAAGGGCCAGGCTTGGGCAAGCACAAGGACTTGGGACCATGCTCCAGGCAGTATCCTGCATTCACCAAGGACAAGGAGGTGGAAAGAGGCCAAGGGTCCTGAGATCTCAGGAAAGGGCAAAATGTGATTCGGTCCCTGGAGGTGAAGGCATGTCTGGCCTCCTCCCTCAAACCACGCTGAGCCCTGCAAATGGGGTGAGGGTTGTGAACCCAGCATCCACTATAGCTGGCACGTTATTGGAGCCATTTGAAAGCTCACTCACTGAGAATTATCAAATTAGGCCATTGACTCAGAAGGCTAGAAGGTTCTGCAAGGTTCAGAGACATGGTTCAGCATGCATGTTCCAGGGATCCCATGCCTTGTGTTGTGTCTTATGTGTCTTACATCTGTAGGAGGGGCTGTGATTGTGCCCAAGACATCTGTGCAAAAGACGGCAGAGCAGCAGGTGGTCATGTGTGCAGGCTCTGAGGCCTGACTTCCTAGGCTTGTATCCCCCAAATTTACCAATTATTAGCCGTGTGACCTTGAGTTGTCATCTCTATGTGGCCCAATTCACCCATCTGTTAACTGGGACGAATAACAATACCAATTCATGAGGTTGTTGTAAGGATTCAATTGCTTAGCCCCCTTGTACAGCATGAGAACAATACCTATTGGGTAGTACATTTCCAATAGGCATTAGTCAGCATTACCATGTATGACTGTATCCACATGCACGAGCAGAGATTCAAGGGCTTCCATGTAAAGATTTATGGGTGTCTACATGTCTTTGAGTGTGCAGATGTACACACCTGGGCATCTGTGTCTCTCTATCAGACACGTATCAGAGAACTTTTGGTGGTGCCCTGGATGGTAACGGCAGCTGGCATTTACTTATTGCTCACTGTGTCAAGCACTGCTCTGAGAGTTCTACAGGTATTCACGTAGAAACACACATGACGTGAGCAGCTGAGCATGTGTCCAGCCACATGTGTCAATGAGTACCTGTGAGTGTGGCCTATTAGCCCTGCCCAGTGAGACCGCCTTCCTGAGTAAGCCTTGTGAAAGATGAAGGTTCACACCATGTTCCTACAGCACTGAAGGAGGACAGTGAATTATACCCACTCCCAACCCCCTTTCTGGGGCTCCCAGTTAGCTTGAATTGCCTGTCTCTTCTTTCCTCCAATAGGAGTGGGCAAATGAGGGGCCCAAAGAGGAGCCCACCAATCACAGCCTTCCTCTCATCCTACTCCAGCCTTGGCCCCTGGAGAGCTCAGGAAGGATCCCCACTGGGCTGGGTCATCTTGTCACAGTGTGTGCCTATTTTTGCTGAGTGGGATCTACTTCTGACTCCCTATGTATCCTCCCTGGAAGGACAGAGTCTAACGCAGGCAAGATATCGAATTGGCTTCGCATTTTACCTGTCATGTTTCCCCTGGTTCCATTGTCCAATGTTAGTAATATTTCAGGCATAAAGGGACATTTGAAAATGTATGAATGCGCTTTTCTTTCTTGCCCTATGAGTTCATGACCTTCATCTTCCTTGGCCTGAAGCATCGATCTCTGCCTGGAGAGAGACTAAGATGAAGGTTTGATGGAGATAGAATGAGCAGAAGGAAAAAATCCTGTAATGTTTGGCATCTGACAGGAAAAATATAATTATATTAGGTCAAAAGTCTTCTAAACCAGGCTGTTGTCTTAAGAGCATATTTTCTGGATTCCTTCCTTCATCTCTCTTCTTGGGTGTGACCATGGCATTTTATGTAACAGATGCCCAGGCAAGAGAAGGAAGGGCTTTGGGGGCCTCTCCTTCCTGCCCTGGGGACAGCAAGAAGGCGTTGGGGGGAAAGGAAAAGGGAGCTAAGCAGTCCAGTCTAGTTCTGCTCCAGAGAAGGAACCCCAGTGCGGGCCACGGTCTCCCCCAGTGTGGGCCACGGTCTCCCCCAGTGCGGGCCACGGTCTCCCCCAGTGCGGGCCACGGTCTCCCCCAGTGCGGGCCACGGTCTCCCCCAGTGCGGGCCACGGTCTCCCTTTGGAACTCAGAAGGGCTGCTGGGATCCTGCCCAGCCTCTGCCTCTGACACCAGGGCTCCGGGGTAAGGCAGAGGAAGCAGCCTCAGTAGTTGGGATTCACAAGCGAACCTCAGTTCCCACAGGCCTGGCTGACAAGCTGTGAGCCAGTAGGCCGCCGGGACCTCAGTGGCACAGAAGAGGTGATGCTACTGGGTCACCGGGAGGCCCTCCAGGAGGCAGCCAGGATGAGCCCAGGTGCAGCGGGCTGGTCTGCCAGGGACAGGAGGGGGCTCCGGGCAGACTAACAGGGGCCAGACGAGGAGTTACATAAACTCAGCTTCAAGTGCCATCATTGGCTAGGGGGCAAGCAAGCAACCTTGCCAGGAACCCAGAGGATGGCACACTCCAGGCAACTCCTTGCTGCCACTAAGTGCCACATTAGCTGCCCTTGTATGTCCATACACCTTGACACCATCTGAGTGAGAGAAGCTAGGGAAGGCAGGCTGAGAACCGAGCCCTTGCTCCAAGAGAAACAAAACATCGCTGAACAGGACACACTAAACCATCAGGTGCTTTGACATTAAAATTGAGTTGAACATTTTGTTTTTCTCATCAGGTAGGGGTTGGGAGAAAGGCCACATTCATTAGAGATGAGTAAATAAATTGCTTCTTTTCTGCACAGATGAACTGAAATGTGAGTTAAATTTTCAACCCTTTGGCACACACAAAAATAGAGGACTCACCCACCTTAGCCCCCGATAAAATGCCAGCTGGCCTTTCTGGTTAAAGACAAAGACCCCGGCAGAGGGCCAGTCCTTGTCTCTGGATCCTAAATTGCCACCTCCAAGCAGTGTGGGATGGGTCATGGCAAAGCAGGACAAGCCTCCCTTCTGTCAAGTGTGCACATGACACACCAGGTCTCCTCCTGGCTTGTCTGTGCTGTTTTGAAGGAAAAGAACAAGATTTTAATTCTCTTTCCAGGCCCTTCCTGTCCAGGGCATTCGGGCTCCCAGCTCTGGCCACTGTCTCAGATGCTGCTCAGACCCCTCCCCACCCAACCAGGGGAGGTGGGACTGTGGGGTGTGGACTGAGAGAGGTCCAAGTTCTTACACACCAGTGTCTAGGAGAGGCCCAGGGAGTGATGGGCACAGGGGGAGGGCAATGCTGCCACCTGCTGGAGTTCTGGGGAGAGACAGCCCAGCTGCAGAGCCACTGTTCATGGGCCTTGGGTGGAACCACTTCAAAATCTTGCACTCAGAGGATTCACTTTCCTTTTTCCAGAACAGTGTCCCACCTAACCCCTCATTTGGCCACTTGGTTTGTAGGTTGGAGCAGGATCACCATCTCATGTTATGGACAAAGAAACTGATGCCCTAGAAAGAGCAGAATGCCATCTGAAGTCAAGGCAACATTTGGAACATTTGGAACGAGAGGGGCCCCTTTATGGATGAGGTTGACTGGGCCATCTCCAAGATCCAGGGAGATGGCATAAGGGAGGGAGGGGCCATCTGCATCTTCCTTCTGGGACCAGTGTACTAGGCAGTAATGACACCCCTATAACTGGCTCAGGGCCTGATACATGCCCACAATGATTTTGTTTCCTAAGGATTCACATACACACTACTGCATGGACCATTTCGGCTACTGTGGCTCCATATTCTGAAATGCCAAGGGCAGGCTGGCTACCAGGACAACCTTGACCAATGCCTGTCTTGATTAACTGGGCTCCTCCATCCCCCAGAAGGTCCTCCCCACACCCCCAGGGCCCACCTTGGTCCCTGTTCAGAGTTCTCGGTCTATGTCCTCCCTGGTTCCCAAGTCTTCAGGGTCTGGATTCCAGCTCTGCCCCACAGTCCAGTGGGCAGGATTCAAGCCACAGGCTGTCCTCCAGAATTGCCCAAAATCCACTCCCTGTGCCCAGGGACCAGCTGACAAGGGTGCTCAGACAGTGACCAGAGTCTCTCCCATCCCAAGTCCCCATGGCAGGGTCAGCTCCTCCAGGCCCTCTTCTCCAGCAGGAAGATCCACTTCCAGAGGCTGGTCCTTCCCAGCCTGCTTGGCATGCCATGATAAACCGCCACATGAGGAGATGATGGACAGTCCAGAGCCAGGGCTGCAGTCTGAGGCCATTTGGCCCTCTGCTCTGTCTCATAAGCACATCACTAAAAGAAACATCTCAGGGGCAGCTGGGTGGCTCAGTTGGTTAAGCATCTGACTTCAGCTCAGGTCATGATCTCACAGTTAGTGGGTTCGAGCCTCGTGTTGGGCTCTGTGCTGACAGCTCAGAACGTGGGGCCTGCTTCCAATTCTGTGTCTCCCTCTCTCTCTTTGCCCCTCCCCTGATCACACTGTCTCCCTCTGTCTCTCAAAAATAAATAAATGTTAAAAAAATTATTTTAAAGAAACATCTCTAAGGAAGGTCAGAGACCAAACTAGGAAGCCATGAGAAGGAACTGAAGAAAAAGACTAACTCATCTCAGGATGGCCATTGACTTTCCATACACAGAATCGATCATACAGGGAAAGACCTGACTTAACAAAAAGTTGAAACATCTGTATGTCAAAAAGTTCTCAAAATCCGGAGGCAAGGGGGCTGGGGAGAGTTTTTGGAACAATAAGGGTGACACCTCAACATGTTTTGTCCCCAAACTGTCTTTTAATGTCCTTGTTGTTTTTCTGTTGGGAACATCAGGTTGTTTGTTTATACATTAAATAGGAAAAGGTTACTTATTTTGAACCCTCTGAATTTTGAATCTGTGACTATACTTACTACCTATTGAATTAAAAAGGGGGGAAATGACACTATAAATATAAATGAAGCAAAATATTTTCATTGATTCTATGTGAAGAGTTGATGAATAAAAATTTAATTTTTTTTGAAAATTTAATGTAAAAAAATTCCCAAGGGGAATATTTGTCACCACACTGGGCCCAGAGACCAGGGAAAGGTAGATTGTAAAACTGGTTAAGTTTGCATCCAACAACCTCGTCTCTGCTTTCTGCTCCCCTGTCTCACCGCCAAGCACCCCTCTTTCTGAAAGCACTCCTGCACGGCCCCCCACTCGACGCCTTCCCCTCAGGAGGGCTTTGCTCAACCCCCCAGTGCCAAGGTGCTGGAGATGCATTTGTGGCTTTCCGGTGCAGGCATTATTTCACATTCTTGCATCGGTGTGCGGGCCAAACCCACTGTTAGGCAGCTAATCCACAGCGAGTGGCCACGTGGCCCTTGCGTGGGCTTTGAAAAAGAGTTAAAAGTTTGTTGTGGTGATATTTTTTGATGAGAATCTAGAAGATCTGCATCTGATATAAAAAATAGGTGATAAGAAAGTGGGGGATGTGGAGGGCCAGCATCCTCAGTCGTTTTCCCAAATGGCAGCTCGGGGACAGATGGGGACCTTTCCTATGCCCCTCACTGAGATTATCCTGGGATCAGCAGGGACAAATAGGCAGATGATTGGGGGCTATCTCTGCCCCAAGCCTGGGGGCACCGTGGCCACCTCTGCCTCCCAGCCTTTCCAGCTGAGGCCTTACCTTGGCCAAAACAGTCTGTAGAACAGAAAAGTGCCCACTTCTCTACCCAAGCTCCATCCCCCCCCCCCCCCGCCCCCCCCCGCCAACTCCCACCGTGGGGGAGGAAGTCCGCTTGTCCTGATGTGTTTTGTGCACACTGGCAGATGATTTGGGCCCGTGTTATAAATCCATTAGTTCCAGTACAGCGATCTCTACCCCTCCTCCTGACAGCTGTGCTCATTGGTCACCCTCACTGCCAAGACTCTGCCTCCTCCTCTCCCGACCAACCTCCTGACCTCTCCGCTCTCTTCTTGTCCTTCCAAAGTCCAGAAAAGCCAGAAAGCTGTGGACAGGCCCTAGGCTGCCTACAGGCTGCAGATTAAATAAGGCCCAGGGTCTGGTCGCTTGGCGGTCTCTGCACCAGTGATAGTGCTGGTGGGGAGCCTTCTAAGGCAGAGCCACAGCGCCACCTCGTGGTGGAGAGCCACCAGCGCAACCAGGCCAGAGCCAGCCCAAAGAAACTTTCTGGGTGCCTCTTCTTTCACTGTCCAGTCCTTGAGGCCTTCCCTAGATCACAGGAGAACCCCAACCCTGAGGACTGAGGACAACTGTTGAGCTGAGGTCCCAGCCACATCTCTGACACACACATCTCTGTCCTCTGTTTGGCAGATGTCTGAGCCCAGGCAATTACATAACCTCACGAGCCTAAGTGTCCCGGCTATAAAATGGGAGCAAGAAAAAGACTACCAAGGAATACATCCGGTAATAAAGGTCCTAGAGCAGCAGCTGGCTCACTGCTGGCATTCAAAAAACAATGGTTTCTTTTCCTTTCTGTCCTAGCTTGGTGTCTGGAAAACCCAGACTTACCCCAGGAGGGCTGAGGGGACAGCCAAAACCCAAAGCCTAAGATGAGAAATGGTCCTACCTCAGCAACTCCAAGAAACCATTCCGAGCTAACCTCATCTGATGCTCTCTGCCTCTCTCTGAACACCCTGTGTAGAGTGACCAACACTCCTGGTTTGCCAGGGACTGATGGATTTTCAGAAAGCAAAGGGCCTTCAGTGCTAAAGCCGGGGATGTCCTGGGCCAACCTGGATGAGCTGATCGCCCCTCCTTACCTTTCCCCGCAGTCCGGCCCTGGGGCTTCACTGGGCCCAGGAATCTGCATAACACTCCCCAGGTGATTGTTGCCAACACCAGTCACCACCCCAGCACTCTGCTTCTGGTGGCAGCAGTGCTCAGCCACCTGACAGGAAGCCACCTGAGGCACGGCACACGCAATGACAGACCCTGGAAAGACTCCCACGAATTTTCAAAAAACCAGGGCCTGGACCTGGATCTGCAAAGCCAGCCAGCAGCAATGGGACGTATCGTCTGCTCTGCTTCACAGTCCGCACTCATGCGCTGCTCACCTGTTAGCCTTCCATTTATTTATTAATGATTTGTTGAGCATCGGTTGGCCTGACCCCTGAATTTATATCCTAATGATGGGCAATAAGCAATTACCATTTATAAGAGCACAATAATTTTAGATAGTAAACAGTAGTTGTAAATGCTGTATTAGTAAATATAGAGTAGTAAATGGTACACCATGTTCAAAGGCATCTCTGAGGAGGTGACACTTGAGCCTTGAAGGTTAAGGAGCTAGCCACTCTAAGACTTCGATGAAAGTGTTCCAGGAGAAGAAAGAGGCCTGAAGCAGAAACAAGAAAAAGACTAGAGTGACTGGAGCACAAGAAGCAGAGACAGAGGGACAGGAGCTGAGGTTAGAGAGGTGGGTGGCAGGGGCCGTCCAGGCATGCAGGGCCTTCTGGACCACTGCAGGCCTTTGCCTTTTATTCTGCAGGGAAAGGAAAGTCGTTAATGGTTTTCAGCAAGGAAATGACAGAATCTGACTCGTGTTATTAAAAGTTCACTCGGGCTTCTGTGTAGAGAAAGGACCAGAAAGGACCAAGAAGTGGGAAGTAAGCGTCAGCTAAGAGGCTACTGTGATAGTCCAAGTAGGAGATGACGGGAAGTACAAATGGACAGAAGTTCCGTAGGGAGACACAGGACTTACTAGTGGATTAGAGATGGGGAAACCAAAGGCCACCTCCTCAGTGTGTCGCTTAGAACCCTGGTGAATGGATGACCCAGGCACCCCCAAGACTGATTCTTAACCGACTGAGCCACCCATGCACCCCTCAAGTGCTGTGCTTGGGTCATCCAAGTGGAGATGGCAGGCGTGCTGATAGAGAAGTGTGAAAGACTGCAGTAATTTTTAGTTTAGCTATAAGTAGATGCCTTTTCTGAAATGAATTCTCATTAAGAAATTTGAAAAATTGGTCATCAGTGTAAAATGATGTTTTGTACAATAACTATCGTGTCAGTCAAGACCCCTTTTGGGGGGCACTTGGGTGGCTCAGTTGGTTAAGCATCTGACTTTAGCTCAGGTCATGATCTCATGGTTTGTGAGTTTAAGCCCTGAGTCTGGCTCTGTGCTGACAGCTCGGAGCCTGGAGCCTGCTTCAGATTCTGGGCCTCCCTCTTTCTCTGCCCCTCCCCTGCTCACGACTTTGTCACTGTCTCTCTAAAAAAATAAATAAACATTTTTTTAAAAGTCCCCTTTTGGTTACGTGACAGAAACCCAAGTATGACTGTCTAAAGCAAAGGGCACTTTTCCAGTGCTAACCATCAAACCACAGGAAGAGAACTGGTAACTAATCTTCTAAATCAAAGATGCAGACACTTTCAGACACTTTCAGACCTCTGTATCTCTTCTCCCTGTCTCATTAAATGTAGTCTTCTTTCCCACAGGCCAAAGAGCTCAGCGAGAAGGATGCTGCTAGAAAGACACATGTTGGGGACAGCAGGAAGCTCTAGATTTCTATTTCATATGTTTCTAAACAGAAAGAGAAACGGACTCTTCCCGCATAGCTCAAGATAGAAACTCTGATGGTGGGGAGGGATGGGTCACTCTGAGTCATGGTGCCCATCTCTGAACCAATCAATCAGCGTGCACTTGCTAGTATGACTGGTCCAGGCTGGTGCAGAAGGGCACAGTATATTGTAAATAGAAGAGGAAATAGATGCTGGGAACATAGTAACAGAATCTACTACACCATCTCATTTTCTGAAAACGGAAGTAGGAATTTTAAAGCAAAAAGAGATCCCACCGCCAATGCAAGATTCTCTTCTACCACATCCAAGCTCCTGCTCCATCACCTGTGAAGCTGGGAAACGTACTCCCTCACCAGTCAACCCATCCCATTTCTCAACAGCGCTGATCGTTTTAAAAATAAATGTCCTTCCTTATCATCACCCATGGGCTGTGGGTCTAAGTTCATGCTCTTTCCTCTAGGTCAACAGTGAATATGTCGCCTCCTCTCACAGATATTTGAAAGCAACACATACATCCCTTTCCAGCCCACTTTTCTCCAGGATCCAGATTCCTTGGAGTTTCAATTGCAGTCATCATGAATGGCTTCATCTTATGGGAGTGGGAGGGGCATCTAGTCTCCCAGGTCATTAACATGAGTAGTTGTTGAATCAAGGACTTGGTGGGGAAAGACTGGGGACCAGCGGAGGGAGGAAAGCGCTGCAGCCCACCTGGCTTTCCCCACAGCCAGCCAGAGGGAGCATAAAAACACTTAAAGAGAATCCAGTTTTACCACTTAAGTTAACAAGGAAAAGAAAATCGATGAGATAAAAATAAATTCAGAAGAAAAAGTTAAAAGAAAGCTAAGAGGAAATAAAAGGCAAAGTACAGAGGGAAAGGTGTCATCAAAGTTGTTTGTTTTAGCAGGGGAGAGAGAGAGAGAGAGAGAGAGAGAGAGAGAGAGAGAGAGAATCTTAAGCAGCTCCATGCTCAGCTCAGAGCCCAATGCAGGGCTTGATCCCACAACTCTGAGATCATGAGCTGAGCTGAAATCAAGAGTCAGATGCTTAACGGACTGAGCCACTCAGGCATCCCTGTCATTAAACTTTTAAAGAAAAAGCACATCCTTATTCACGAGGTCAGTGTGTAAAGCAATGAAACAGTTACGACAGAATAAAACTGTTTTAAAAATAAGAATAATTAGGGGGCGCCTGGGTGGCTCAGTCGGTTGAGCCTCTGACTTCGGCTCAGGTCAGATCTCACGTTCGTGGGTTCGGGCCCCGCGTCGGGCTCTGTGCTGACAGCTAGCTCAGAGCCTGGAGCCTGTTTCCGGTTCTGTGTCTCCTCTCTCTGCGCCTCCCCCTCTCACGCTCTGTCTCTCTCTGTATCAAAAATAAATAAAACATTAAAAAAATAAAAAAATAAGAATAATTAGGGACTATTCAGACTAGACAATAACAACCAACTAGGTAAAATAAAAAGAGCTTTTAAACAACTTTAAACATTATAAGGCTAAAAGGTGAAGCTGAAGGGGACAGGACAGACTCAAGGACCAGAAGCACCAGGCAGGGTTTCTGGGTTTCTGCTAAGTCTGGGGCTGTCTCCAGGCCAGCCCTGAAAGCTGGGATGCCTTCCCTCATGCCAGCCATGCCTTATGTCAGAGCCTCAGGAAGTGTTGGGGACAACTATTCAGTGGGGGCCCCTGGAACTGGAGTGTGAGTGAATGCCCCCCTAGCATCCGTCAACCCCCACCTTTCAGCCACTGCACCGGTGAGGAGGCAGATTCTAGAGGCCTCACACTCAGGGACGATCACTTTAGAAACCCTCCTTAAAGGCAATTTCACCCATCTCCAAAATTTTCCATGTATATAAAATAGATATGTAATATATGTCCTATATGTAACATCATATTATAGAACATTATAAATTATATGTGACTTATCTTATATATAATATAAATTATTATTTAACAATTATCCTTATTTTATAGATACATATCTACCCCTTGGACCAGCACTCCCACATCTAGGATCTATCCCAAAGAGACACTGGTCAAAAATTCAAAGCAATGTGAATACATCTCTTCATTGCATCAGTATCTATGAAACCAGAAGACCGAAAACCCCACCCGAGTGTTCATCAGTGGAGGCCTGCTGAAGAAACGGTGGCCCACTCACATGAACAGAGCACCACGCTGCTGTACTAAGAAAGGAGGAAGAGTTCTACCTGCAGCGTTAAAATGATCTGCAGAATATAGTTAGTAAAATCAGAGGAATAGGAGAGCTTTGGG
The DNA here is from genome assembly GCF_006229205.1 of Suricata suricatta. Taxonomy (NCBI): domain Eukaryota; kingdom Metazoa; phylum Chordata; class Mammalia; order Carnivora; family Herpestidae; genus Suricata; species Suricata suricatta. Next base: position 89,947,082 of record NC_043703.1, on the reverse strand, counting down.
GTTTTTCTTTTTAATTTTTTAAATTTCTTTTAATGCTTATTAATTCTTGAGAGAGACAGAGACAGAAACAGAGACAGAGAACAAGCCAGGCATGGAGGGAGAGGAAGAGAGAGAGGAAGACAGAATCTGAAGCAGGCTCCAGGCTCTGAGCTGTCAGCACAGAGTGTGATGTGGGGCTCGAACTCACGAACCATGAGATCATGACCTGAGCCACCCAGGTGCCCCACACCCCACCCCACCCTTTTTTTTGAGAGAGAGTGAGGGAGAGAGCATGCAAGAGCAGGAGAGGGGCAGAGAGAGGAAGAGAGAATCCCAAGCAGGCTCCGTTCCTAGCGCAGAGCCTGACTTGGGGCTCAACGCGGGGCTCCATCTCACCGTGAGATCAGGACATGGGATTGTGACCTGAGCCAAAATCAAGAGTCAGACGTTCAACAGACTGAGCTACTGAGCTACTGAGAATAAGAAGGTGAGAAAGTGGGACACAAACATAAATGTGTATTTGCCTGTATTTTGTAAGACAAACAATAAAAGGGTAAAACAAAAAAGTAATTTTATTTGTTTTTTTTTCAAACAAGTCACTTTTAAATTACTACCTATAGAGAGAAGGAGGAAACAGGATTAAGGAACAAGGATATAAGCTAGGCTTCTCTGAATAAACCTTGTTTTATAGTTTTAACTTTGTAACCATGTAAATGTTTTAGATAAATAAGTGAAAAAAGAAAAAAACAAGGAATCCTTAAAAACATAAAACAAACTGAATCAAATGGCCCTCACTTTTTATCAAGTTGATAACATAGCCGCAACGGAAAAAACTACTTTAGCTGTAAAACACAATACATTGAATACTGCATTTTGAACATAAATTAAGGACAAAAGAAATCTTAAACTGCAATGAATAATCTTATTGCTAGAAATAACATTGATAATATTATTTTGAGACTTGTGTGTGTGTGTGTGTGTGTAGTAGGATAAAGCAAATAAGTAATTATGTAATAATTGTAAAGAACTAATATTTTCAGAACAAGAGAAAAGACATCTGAATATAAAATTTAACAGCATAAATTCTGTAATTTGACATTTGAAATGGAAATATCACTGTAAACTCAGATTGTATTTTTCTTTTTTTAAATTCTTTTCTTAATGTTTATTTATTTTTTAAACATTTTTTTATTTTTGCGAGACAGAGCACGAGCAAAGGAGGGCAGAGAGAGAGGGGGAGAAACAGAATCCGAAGTAGGCTCCAGGTCCAAGCTGTCAACCAGAGCTTGACGCGGGGCTCAACTCACCAACTGCGAGATCATGACTTGAGTCAAAGTTGGCTGCTTGACCAACTGAGCCACCCAGTGCCCCTAATGTTTATTTATTTTTGAGAGAGAGAGAGAGAGAATGAACTGAAAGAGGCAGAGAGAGAGGGAGACAAAGATGCAGGGCTCCATCTCACCAACTATGAGATCATGACCTGAACCAAAATCAGAAGTTGGACGCTTCACTGACTGAGCCACCCAGGCCTCCCATGTATTTTTCTCTTTTCAAAAAGTATGCATTTCCGAGTTCTGTCCACTGAAAAGGCCTTGAAAATATGGCAACCAGAGAGTAGCAATAATCAACTCTTGCACACAAATTGTGGTCTCCTAAACAACATTTCCCAACAAAAAGAAGCCTACTCCTAGGAGAAATGGCTGATTCCAGGATTGGAGAAAGAATAGTGCAAAATAACTTTTGGAATATCTCATCATGCCAGGAACAAGAAGACTATCAAAGATCCAAGATTATGTCAGAAGAAAAACTCAGGAGCCAACTGGATGGCACTTTCTCTGGCCAAACATGAGACAGAACAAGCATCAACAGTGATAGCAGGGCCAGTGAATCATGAGAACATAACGGTCCTAAACACTGATGTAGCCAATAACAGAGTCACAAACTACCTGAAGCAGGAAAGGGTAGAACTAAAAGGAGAAACAGGAAAATCTAGGATTGTAGTTGCTTATTTTCATACCCTTCTTTCAAAGACAGAACAAATAGACAGAAAACCAAAGATGTAGAAGCCTTGAGCAACACTTGAAACCAACTTGGCATCATTGACATTGACAGAATGCTCCAACAACAGTACGATACACATTTTCTTCCCGTACATCAGAATCAAATGAAAAGCAAGAAAACAACAGAGAAAATCAATGAAACTGAAAACTGGATATTTGAAAAAGACAAAGTGAAAAACTTCTCATCAGACTGATCAGGAAAAAAAAAAAAAAAAGAAAGAAAAAGACACAAATTACCAGTATCAGAAATTTGCAGGCCCATCACTATAAATCCTAAAGACAAGAAGGAAATATTATGAATAACTTTATGCCAATAAATTCAACAAATTTAATGAAATAGACAAATTTCTTGAAAAACACAAAATACCAAAGCTCATTCAACAATAGGTAACCTGAATAGTCCCATATCTATTAAATAAATTAAATGTATAGATTTTAAAAATAAAACCCCCAGAAAGAAAATTGCAGACCCACACAGTGCTTCACTACTGAATTCTGCCAAATATTTAATAAAGAAATAATACGAGACTCATACCCTGAAAGCTACAAAGCATTGTTGAAAGAAATCAAAGAGATGTACCTTATGTATGAAATCTGAAGACTCATTATTGTTAATTAGGCAATTCTCCCAAATTGATCCATAAATTCAATGGAATTCTTGTAGAAGTCCCAGGATGTTTTCATAGAAAATGGCAAGCTGATCCTGAAGTTTATATGGAAAGCTAAAGGACCTAGAATGGACTAACCAGTTTTGAAAAAGAACAAAATTCTTTTAGATTATCTGGTTTCCTATAGGAATCAATAGTGCAGCCCTGGCATCAAACCACACTGACATTTAGGTCAACAGACTAGAAAGATAGTCCAGCAAAAGATCAACACATTTTAATGGTCAATTCATTTTTGACAAGGTGTCAAAGCAATTCAATCAGGAAAGGTTATGCTTTTCATAAATGGTGCTAGAACTGAATATCCATACACAAAAAACTAGACCTCTATTTATATCACACGCAAAAATTCACTCCTAAATGTAAGAACTAAAGCACACAATATGACCTTGGTGACCTTGAGTTAGGCAAAGATTCTTAGATATGACACCAAAAATAATTTTTTTTAAATGATAGTTTGAATTTCATCAAAATTTTAAAAGTTTTCTCTTGAAGATACTCCATTAAGAAAATGAAAACCCAAGACATGTGGCTGGCTCAGTTGGTAGAGCATGTGACTCTTGATCTTGGGATGATGAGTTCAAGCCCCATTGTGAGCAAGTTCAGAAGAAGAAAAAGAAGAAGGAGAAGGAGAAGAAAGAGAAAAAGACCCCAAACCACAGGCTGGGAGAAATTATTTTTCAACAAAAGAATTATACCTGCAATATACAAAAACTCTTACAACTCAATAATGAAAACATACATACACATACACACACACACACACACACACACAGAGCAAAAGATTTGAAGGGACAATTCACTAGAGAAGATATATGAATGTCTAATCGGCACCCAAATGCTACTCAACGTTATTACTGTAGTTTGTTGTATGTAAATTATCATTCCAAAACTCCTGTAAAATAAAAAACTAATTGGTCACCTTTGGGAGTTTCTAGGGCATTGACTCATTATTCTTGAAGATGAGTAGAAAAATGAAAAGAATCAAACAATATTATCCAGGCTTTTCTAAAGTGAATTAATTGTGCTTAAGGAAAACCGTATAGTCAATTAAAAAAGGGCGGGGGCTATTTTTTAGAATCAAAATCATAAATACAGAAGGAATAATAGAATTAGAACATCATTTTTGTGTAATCCTTAATAAAATAATAAGTCTAGACAAAAAGCATCCATGGCTGCTGAAACCATTAGGTTAGAGGCTCATGTGGAATTTAATAATGGATGGATTAGGTTGACTACATCTGAAGTCATCAATAAAATTAACATGATGAAATGTGGAACATTATGTACTTTCTCTTGTGATGCAATAGTACATAGTACCACTTATAATATATTTTTGCAAAATAAATTGAATCTGAATATTCTCAAGCTTCTAGAGCTAATTATCAGGAAGGATCAAAGGACTTGTTGAAAGATGCCTTGAGGGGTGCAATGAGCCAAAATCTGTGGCAAATTCTACAGATCAACAAATAAATATCATAAAAGGGAGTAGGGAGAGAGGGAACTGGTATAAATTAAGAGAAATTTAAGAGATATGTTAGTCAAATGCAATGGGTGCACTTTGTTTGGATCTTGATTCAAGCAAACCAATTGAAAAATTACCAGAGAGGGGTGCCTGGGTGGCTCAGTCATTTGAGCAGCCGGCTTTGGCTCAGGTCATGATCTCACGGTTCGTGGGTTCAAGCCCCGCGTTGGGCTCTGTGCTGACAGCTAGCTCAGAACCTGGAGCCTGCTTCAGATTCTGTGCTCCCTCCCTCTCTGAACCTCCCCTGCTCGTGCTGTCTCCCTCTGTCTCTCAAAAATAAATAAAAGACATAAAAAAAAAATTTTTTTAAAGAAACCAGAGATAAGTGTGGAAATTTGAACAGCGACTATGTATTATTTATTATTATTAACCTTACAAGGTGTGATAATGATACTGTGGTTATGCTTTTTTTAAAGCGTGGTTAGCTGTTGGGTATACATCCTGAAGTGTTCGAAAGTTCAATGAAACCATATCTGGGATTTTCTTTAAAATACTCCAGTGACCGCGGCACAGGGATAGAGGAGAATGTTGTGGAAATGTATACAAACAGTGCTGACAAGCTTTAAGGGGTAATACGGAGGGATGCATGGGGTTGGAGGGTAAATATCTCCCCTACTGTATTATCTCCCACAATAAAGAACTAGGGTTGCCTACTGTTGAATTTTAAATAGGCTGTCTCCATACAGATCCCAGCCCTGGGGCCAGTTCTGACTTCCTGAGAGTTCAGCATGAGGAGTCCCTCCCTAAGCCGCACAGAGACCACAGGTTCAGTGTCTGCAGCGTGCACAGGAGAGAAAGGAGCCAGGGGTTAAGAAAACGGTGACGCAAGCAAGCGAAAGTGGTGGCAGCGGGTATCCACCTGTGTGTTGAGGATTTATGGAGAGTGGGGGGACCCTGGTGAACAGAAGACCCCAAGCCCAATCCAAAGGGGGCAGCTAATGTTGCCATGTGGGAACAGGGGCCTCCGATGGCCAAATTTCTGACTTTTCATGAGAAAGTTGAAATCTGGACATTTCAGTAAAATCTCCCAACACGTAGGCAAATGATTAAAAATTGTTTAAATGCTTGGCCACTCAGTTCTAGAAAGTCACACAAAACCTGTCAAGAGGCTAGATTTGTTCCACGGACTGCTGTTTTGTGATCTCTGACACCACACCAAGCAATGCATTGTACAGTGCTGGGATGCATTAATAACTGTTGATATCTTTAGCAGCTGGGTCACATGCTGGGACAACCGGGGTCGCATCCATCTGAAATCGCCAGACCCTTTCCACGCAAACAGCTGTCAAGCCAGACCTCCCCCGCACTGAACTCTGAACCGAACACAGGCATACAATTATCTCTGTCAAATTGCGGATTGTCATTTGTCAGAAACATTTGTCTCTGGACTGTCTCCACTTGTCCTCCAAATTCTATGGAATTTGTACTCCCTTCCAGTTTTGATCAACGCACAATAAGCCTGTCTTCATCCGAAATAACGCCAGAGCTAACGTCAGCCCAGGGCGCATCACGCTCCTCTCCGGTAGAGATCACCTGTAACTTCACCCTACCTTCCAAGTTCATCCAACTCGTACTTACACATCTTCTTCCTTAAAGCCACTGCACATCATACACAGGCCTGATCCACCAATCTTGTGTTAATGATAACACCTCCTCCCATCTGTATGGTACTGTATGGTTTTTAAAACATTTTCACAAAATATCCTGACTTGATCTTGGTCACCTATCACAGGCTTTAAAAATCCAATCAATGTCACATTAAGATGTTGTATTACAAATCTGCCAGCCGTCTATTTGTCTGTTTATAACCTACTATACTAATGTCCTAGCAGGGGATTTCTAGACTAAATAAAGAAAGGGCAACTAATTTCACTTCCTTCCTTCCCACCTCACCGTTTAACCAGAGAAAGAGCTCCCCAAAGCACCACCATTCCCACAGTCACTAACAGGGACAGAAACAATATTTAAGAGAAAGATCTAACCTTGAGAGTTGACAGAAAGTAGAATGGGTTGCCTTGTGAAGAAAAGACATTTTGATGCCAGAAGTTTTCAACTAGGAGCTGAGGTTCTGTCAAAGGGATTCCGACATGGATGGGAAGTTGTGCAGAATGTTCTTACATTCTTTTCTTTCTGTCCACGTAGGGAACCTGTTCTGTGCTCAGCTCAGCTCATAAGTATCCGACCAGTTCTTGCAGTGAGTTACCTGTGACAGAAACACAACTTGGCAAGACTGATCCTTTTTATGCTTTGTGTATTTTTACAATCGATTCCCTTTAAAAAAAAAAAAAGAGTTTTCAGCAAATTTCCTTTTTAAAATGCCAGCCTTTTCACCGTTGTTCAAAAAGGAAGAGAATCCATACAATGGAATATTATTCAGCTATAAAAAGAAATCAGGTATTGATACAGGGTAGGACATGGATGACTCTTGAAAACATTAGGCAAACTGAAAGAAGCCAGTCACAAAAGACCACATGGTCTATGATTCCATTCATTCGAAGGTCTACAGTAGGAAAACAATTACAGACAGAAAGTCCAGTAATGGTTGCTTAGGGCTAGAGTGGGGAGCCAGTGATAGGTAAAGGAGATGGGGTATCTTACTGAGGTGCTAAAAATGTTCTAAAATTGATGGTAGTAATGTTTGCACAACACCGTGAATATACTAAAATCCACTGAACTGTACACTTTAATGGTATGTGCATTATTTCTTAAAACTTTTTTTAACTTAAGCAAACTTTTCTTCTTATTATTATTAGTGGACAGATATTGCCTCCAGGCCTAGGCTAGATTTCTTACCATCTGCTGAGGCTAAACCTGTAAGCATTGGGCTCTTGCTGGATGAGGGCCTGGCCTCAGGTTAGATGAGGGCAGACTTTCTCGCATTTCAGTGGGCATGAGGCTCTCCATCCTCGATCTGCGATCTACGGCTGGGGTTAGTAGCAGAGATGAACAAGAACTCCACCCTCCCGGCACTTTCTCTGAGCCTTCTAGGTCTTACCTCCCAACGCTCCAGGTAGTATTTCCATCCCAGGATTTAATCACAATCCTGTCCATAAAAACAGCAGAAACCACTCCTTCTCTGGGGAGAACGCGTTTGGGACGACTTTACCCCGACTAAACTTGTTCTCTGCTCCGCCCACACCTCCTGGGGACGTGGGGCACCCACCAGCCCATTGGCACGCTTCACCACGCTGGTTGCAACAACAACAACAAAACCCACAACAGATTTCCTGCTCCCTCTACCCCCTCGCGAGGACTTCTGAACCTAGCATTTGTGGCTTGCATGGAAGGACACCCAGCACTCGGACACCTCTTGAAGACGTCTGCTCTCCGTCCGCCAGCAAATGGCACCACTGCAGACTGACACAGGGGAGAGGCGGCACAGAATGGGGAGAAGGGAACTCCCAGTGCACACATCCCAAACTCTGCACATCCGCTCAGGGAGGCCTGTGTGCCTGGGGAGCGAAGGAGGGCCGGCAGTCTCCGAGTGTCTGCAGTTAGGAGAGAAGGGAGGGGCTGCTCCACTTTCGCCCTTCTCTTAGCCCCTAGCCCCAACTCCCGGGAGTGGTCGCCCTGCCCCTGACCCCCGACTCAAGGCGCGTGGAGCCACGCCCCACCCTGCCTAGGGAGAGGGGCAGCGGACTGGAAGCCCGATCTCTTCCCGGCGCCAAGAACTCGCGCACGCCCCGTAGATTTTTGACCTCGATGTCCAGGCAGAGCCCCACCACCCGTGCGGCGCCCCTGGATCTCCGGTTCACACCGCCGCTACTGTGGCCGGGGACTGGATGCCGTTAAAGGAAAGGCCTAGGAAGAGAGGTAGGAGGAAGCAGTTCGCAGACGTCAGGGTTCGAGTGGCTGGATGGTGCGTGGGGGCAACAAGTAGCTTGCACAGCGGGTAAGAAGCGCCAGTGCAGGCTGCTTCCTGACCGGCGCAGCGACCCGCGCACGCAGACAGAGCCGGGAACTGAGAACGCTAAAGAGAGACAAACTTGTTCCTTTGGGCAAGGAGATAAAAGGGGGCTGAGGGTGTCCAAAAGGGTCGTGCTCCAGGTGAGGCTCGAACTCACAACCTCGGCATTGCTCTGCATGTACTGCTGTATAAGTACCGCGCGCTAACCGATTGCGCCACTGGAGCTCCGCTTAGCCGGCCTCGCGATGGCTCTATCAGAGTTCACCCAGGCCCGGTGCGGGCTTTGACGGAGCATGCGCACTGGCTGCTTGGCTGGAGCGGGTCCGGGCCCCGAGCCGCCTGCAGCTGAGGGCCCAGCGGCCCTAGGTGATGTGAGTGGGGACTCCTGCGAGGGTCTCCCTCGGGGACGGAGGGCCAGTCGATTGGGCAGTGACGAGCAGGCCACTGGGCCGTTGAAATGAGTGCAGCCTGCCTCGCCGGGCAGCGCGGGAGGAGGAGCCCCGGCGCTCCGTTCGGCGTCTCCGGGAGTTGCGTCTCCGGGAGTTGCGTCTCCGGGAGCAGGCCCGGCGAGGAGCCGGGCTGGCGGCCGGCGGGTGGACCTCGGTTCGGTGGTGACGCGGGCCGAGGGGTGGAGCGGAGCCGGGCGGCCTCGGTTCGTCAGCCACACTTTCCCGGTGGCCGCCCCCCCGCCCCTTGTGACCAGTAAGCTGGAGGCGGTGGCCCGGACTCCCCGCGCCGCCCTGGAAGGCAGCGGGAGCCGTCCGGTGGTGCAGTCGGGCAGCGCGGGGGTCGGGGGTGGACCGAGGGCGGCCTCCGCCGGCGGGGACTCCAGGACCGTTGAGGGCGGGGGCTTCAGCTCGGAGCGTGGTCTGCCCGGGAGGTTTTCCGCGCCCCCTTGTCCATCCTGAGCGCAGGCACGTGTCCCTGAAATTGTCTGAAGCCACGGGCATTCCGGGGACACGGTAGCCTGGGCCTTCGAGAGGGTGCAGGCTAAGCCGCGCGTGTTTTGTTGGGCCACAACACGTTTGTTTAATTTTAAAACTAGTTACTAATATTAAAAATCAAGAGGACTGACTCAAATACCTGCATATCCAGTTCTTTTTCTAAAACCAAACAAGGTAACACTGTACCTAGGGCCAAATTATAACTAAGCACTTCTGTCTTTGTGTACCCCTTCCTCCATCACAAAAATTTTAATTATATTTCACTACTGCAAAATAAAGACAAATATAATCCAGGCTGGACTTATTGTTACATCATGATTATTTTATTTTTCTTCTGATTTCTAAAGAATTTAAAACGTAAACATTTGGCGGTGGAGTGCTCTAGGCATTGTGCCTTTTGAACCTAATTGTTCATTCCGCCAGGAACCTGCATCCCCCTGGGGGGTTAGCTGCAGCCACCTCCACAAAATACCACCCACTCCCTCTGTCTTCTACAGTTGCCACTCTAGATTGTCTCCTGGATCTCTGTTGGCATATTGGTCACCCTATTTGACCAGAACCACAAGTTCAAACAACAGAACACTATAATATGTTGGGGGATCGGGTGTGAACTAGTGATGGAAGGCAGAATAGAGATCAGGTATATAGACACTTTAATGGTGACTTGCCTACAGTAACCGGTTGTGGTAGGTGACGGTGTCAAGCAATAAGATTGTAAAAAGGCCTGAAATTCAAGCAAAATTTATTAGAATGATCAGGCAGACAATGAGGAGACAGTAAAAGGTTCTGTGTAAGGCAGAGGCCTCCTGAAGGTGATGATATTTTTAGGAAGCTCAATACCACAAGCCTACCCAGAGGAAGAAGGTGAGACTCTCCAGATCATTTTGAACTGTAAGACACACATCCAGAGCAAGAGCTCAGAAAGGGGGATGGTCAGCACCCCTGCAACATCCCATCAGGCACCAGGCAGGTAGTAGGATGCCTGGATGTTTACAACACGCAAGGATTAGGGGTTCTAGAAGCGTGCCTGGCCAAGTCCAGGGTAGCTCGAGGCAGTGGAGAGTGAGACTTTGAAATAAATTGGAACAGGCTGTTAAGGTAATTGCATGGTTTCCCTGAGGTGGGAATAACATTTAAAATTTTTAAATTTTATTTTTCTAAATTTATTTAAGTAATCTTCACACCCAACACAGGGCTCAAACTCACTGCCTGGAGATGAAGGGCTGCATGCTCCACCCACTGAGCCAGCAGACACCCCTAGATTTTTAAGTTTTAAATTGAAAGGGATGGGGCAGCTGAGTTGGCTCAGTCAGCTAAGCATCCAACTTGGGCTCAGGTCATGATCTCACAGTTCATGAGTTGGAGCCCCACGATGGGCTCTGTCCTAACAGCTCTGAGCCTGGAGCTTGCTTTGGATTCTGTGTCTCCTTCTTTTTCTGACCCTGCCCTGCTCCTGCTCTGTCTCTCAAAAATAAATTAACATTAAAAAAAAAATAAAGTGAAAGAGGTTAATTTCCTAATAAACAAGAAAGTTGTGGACCCATACATAGTGCCTTTTCAAATCCAGTAGCATTTGCAGTCTGGTCTTCCTCCAAGTCCCTCAGGTAGACCCCACCTGGTAAACTCTGGGCAGCAAAGTTGGCCCTCGTGGGCCACAGATCCATTCCTCCATCATGGATCTACTCTTTCATTGGTTCCGCAGATATTGGCTGATCCTGGTTGCATGGAAGGGGAAGACAGCACCTCTTATGGCCTTTGGGAACTAAAATAGCTTAGTCCCCAAGGAAACTGCTGCTCTAAAGGAAAAACCTAGTAGGGTCAGTGCCTAGGAAGGGGCAGTGTCCAAACCTCTGCTACCCAAGAGATTTTTCCAACGAGGAGAGGTCTGCTGGGACCTTCAAATCACTTAAACTTGTACAAACTCTGAAGAGCAATGAATTAAGAGTCTGAGCTCTGGCCCTCCCTGGCTGAGTGATCTTAAATCTCTTACCCTTTCTGGGCTTGAATTTCCTCATCTAGCGTCTCAGGGATCTAGACCAGATAGGAGCTTTCTAGCCTATTTTGACTGTAGAAGTCTTTTCATCATGTGTGTGTACTTGCCAACACCTTAAGATTATTAAATCATTTAATAATTTTTGTGGTGTGTAGTAAGTTATTTTTTTTTTAGCACGTATTTATTTTTGAAAGACAGAAACAGAGCACAAGCAGGGGAAGGGAAGGAGACACAGAATCGAAAGCAGGGTCCAGGTTCTGAGCTGTCAGCACAGAGCCAGTTGTGGGGCTCAAACCCACAAACCATGAGATCATGACCTGAGCCGAAGTTGGGCGCTTAACTGACTGAGTCACCCAGGCACCCTAAGCAGCATAGGTGTTTTAACAATATTGATTCTTCCTATTCATGAACAGAGGATATGTTTCCAATTGTATGTATTGTCTTTAATTTTTTTCACCAAAGTCTTAGTTTTCAGCGTACAGATCTCTTACTCCCTTGGTTAAATTTATTTCAAAACCTTTTATTATTTTTGATGCTATTGTGGTGGACTAAAAAAAATTTTTTTGGCATTTTATTTTAGTGTAGAGAAGTGAAACTGATTTCAGTTTCCTGCAACTTCACTGAGTTCATTGATGAGTTCTGACAGTTTTATGGTGGAGTCGAGGATTTTTTCTAAAAGATTATATCATATGCAAACAAGGACAATTTTACTTCTCCCCTTCTGATGCCTTTTTCCACTTTTTCCTGATTGTTCTGGACCTCACTTCCAGTATTGTGTTGAATAGCATTGGCAAAAAGGGGGCACACTTGTCTTGTTGCTCATCTTAAGAGAAAAATCTCTCAACCTTTTCACCGAGTATGATGTTAGCTGTGAGATTGTCATCTGATTATGACAATTGATTATGGTGAAGAATGATCTTACTGCATTCAATGTGTTGAGTATTTTTATACTAAAGGGGATGTTGTATTTTTCAAATGCTTTTTCTACATTTATTGAGATGACGATCACATGATTTTTATCTTTCATTGTATTAATATGGTTTCTCACATTTGTTGATTTATACATGTTGAATCATCCTCGCATTCCTGGAGAAAAATTGGTTCATGATATGGTATGATCGTTGTCATGTGTTGTTGAATTAATTTTGCTGAAATCTTGTTGAGAACTTTTCTATGTTCATCAGGGATCCTGCTTTGTAGTTTTCTTATAATGTCCTTACTGGCTTTGGTGTCAGGATTGTAATAAGTTATTTTAAAATAAAATTTATTTTAGACATATGTATAACTTTAAAATAATCTCAAGCAATGTCTATAATATAAAGACTAGTCTTAACCTATTTCCCTTTACTACATAATTATATAAATTATATAAATATTAGTTTCAGGTGTACAATATAGTGATTCAACACTTCCATACATCACCCTGTGCTCATCACAGGTGCCCTCCTTAAATCCCCATTACCTGTTTTAACCCCTCTGGTAACCATCAGTTTGTTCTCTGTAGTTAAAGAGTCTGCTTTGTGATTGGGCTCTCTCTTTCCCTTTGCTTGTTTGTTTCTTAAGTTCCACATATGAGTGAAATTGTATGATATTTGTCTTTTTCTGACTTACTTCCCTTAGCAGAATACTCTTTAACTCCATCCATGTTGTTGCAAATGGCAAGATTTCATTCTTTTTCGTAGTTGAGTAATATTCCTCTGTGTGTGTGTGTGTGTGTGTGTGTGTGTGTGTGTGTGTGTACCACATCTTCTTTATCCATTCATCAGTCAGTTGACACTTGGGCTGTTTCCATAATTTGGCTATTGTAGATAATGTTGCTATAAACATTGGATTGCATGTATCCCTTTGAATTGGTATTTTTGTATTCTTTGGGTAAATATCTAGGAATATAATTATTGGATCATAAGGTAGTTCTATTTTTAACTTTTTGAGGAACCTTTAATACTGTTTTCCAGAGCGGCTGCACCAGTTTGCATTCCTACCAACAATGCTGTTAACAAATAACTTTCAAAAGAACATTTATCAGGGTGCCTGGGTGGTTCAGTCCATTGAGCATCCAACTCTTGATTTCAGCTCAGGTCATGGTCCCAGGTTTGTGGGACCAAGCCCACATTGGGATCTGTGCAGAGCATGGAGCTTGCATAAGATTCTCTTTACTTCTCCCTCTCTCATGCTCGCGCGCTCTCTCTCTCTCTCAAGTAAACTTAAAAGAAGAAATAACTAAAAGAACATTTATCATATTTGGCATTGGAACAAATGTATATTACAATGTATAAAATTTAACAACTCATTGTAGCATCAAAAATAGAGGAAAAACTGCTTTTCTAAATGAATAGAATTAATGCTTTTTGCACTTGAAAAAAACTGGTTTATTTTTATTACTTTCTTGTTTTTGTGTCTAAACAATGAGATAAAACAAACAGGTTCATCCTGCTATATAAAAGCAGCATTCTGCAAATAATGTGAAGTGGGTCTGGCTCATGTTTATTCCTAATAATGGTCCTCTATTTTCACTTTTTTGACTTTGGGGTTAATTTTTTTCTTATGTTTTTTTTATTTATTTTAGAGAGAGAGAGAGAGCACATGAGCAGGGGAGGGAGATACAGAATCTGAAGACAGGCTCCAGGCTCTGAGCTAGCTATCAGCACAGAGCTCAACATGGGGCTCGAACTCACGAACCGCAAGATCATGACCTGAGCCAAAGTCAGCCACTTAACCCACTGAGCCACCCAGGCACTCCTTGGCTTTGGCTTTTGATATCAGGATGAGCCAGATAAACATTTTGATCAGCTGAATGCAATTTGCATCTCTAGTGAACAAAGATCATCTTGAGTCATATTGTAGATTTTTCATGTGATAGTCTTCGTTTACTTTATTTCAGCAAACTTTTCACATTTTATGTTTTTAGCCAGCGTTCCATTAGGAGCATATATCAAGCAGTATATGACTACACGATATTGCCCTAGAGTCACCAAAACCCACTTTGGATCCACCGGAGTGGCTGAGTCACAGGCACACACCTGGCGTTTGGATGCTGCTCCAGGTGCTGGTCAACACGCATCGGGACACTCCCAAAGTGATCCCATTTTCACGAGGCAGGAGGCTGTCTGAAGAATACTTTTTTTCAGACTAGAAGTTTGCAAGACGCCACTGCCATGTGTAAGCGCGGACCATCTTGAATGCCTTTCGGAACCCCTGGGACCAGACAGCATCTGAGATCCCCTCCTGTGCTAATTAGTCCACAATCTTCCCCGCACCACGTGGGGAAATGACCCTTTATTTTCCCTTAGGAGGAGAAAGGCCCAAGGCCCAGACTCCAGGGAAGTGAGGCAGACTAAACTGGTTACATGCAGCTGTGGAGCATGTAATTTGGGGAAACACAGATCCCTTCATTCTGGATTGAAGCTGAAATGAAGACATAGTAAGAGCCCATCAGATGAGAAGAAACTCAAAAAGAGTAACACCCATTGTTGGTAAGAGTGTGGGAAATGGACGCTGTTGTTTTGTTTTGTTTTTAAGACCTTTGGGTAGGATGTATCAAATGTATGTATCCTTCAACCCAGTGCTTCTGCTTCTAGGAATCTTCCCTATAGAGACACTCATATGGGAATAAATGTACTGTATTTCAACAACTCTGAGATGCCCAAAACTGGAAAATATATGGTTGTTTTATGTACCATTAAGAAAGGAGGGGCTCCTAGGTGGCTCAGTTGATTGATCGTCTGACTTTGGCTCAGGTCACAATCTCACGGCTGATGAGGTCCAGCCCCACATTGGGCTCTGAGCTGACAGTGCAGAGCCTGCTTGGGATTCTCTCTCTCTCCTCTCCCTCTGCCCCCTCCCTGGGTTGTGCTTTGTCTCTGTTTCAAAATAAATAAACTTTAAAAAAAAAAAGAAAAAAGATGCTGCCATTTTAATGATGATGCTGTAGTTTCATATTACTTAGACCTTTTATTATATACTTATTTAAAGAGCTTTTTTAGAAAGACTCAGACATACTTTTTTAAAAATTTATTGTATATTACTCCTGAGAACTGCTGCTGCTCTCTGCCCAGCTCTTCCGCCTCTGGCTTCTCCCACTTACAGACCAGCCAACACTTGGGGCAGGAAAGCCTCTCAGGGTGTCACAGTCACTCAGTGCACTTCTCTTCTCCCTGAAGTCGTGGCCCCTCAACACCTGGACTGCTTCAGTAGCTCTTCATTGCCTTCAAGCAGGTGTGTGTGTGTATGTTTATTGTACGTCTATCCACTATCAGTGAGAGTAGCTTAATAGAAAACTACACTTCGGGAGGTAGCATGAATTCATCCTCCAAACAAGAACATTTCTGGAAGCGAGAGGGTCACTGCCAATAATAGTGGATCAGGGGCACCTCGGTGGCTCAGCCAGTTGAGCATCTGACTTCACCTCTGCTCATGATCTCACAAGTTCAAGCCCCGCATCTGCTCTGTGCTGACAGCTCAGAACCCGCTTCAGATTCTGTGTCTCCCTCTTTCTCTGCCTCTCCCCCGCTCACACTCAGTGTGTCTCTCTCTCAAAAATAAATTTTAAAAAACATTAAAAAATACTGGATCAATGAGCATGACATGTGACTGTCGTGGACAGCCAGAGCACACGGCCGCCCTAATCCTAGTCCCCTTTGTACTGCTATAAATACATAAATCATAAATAAGAAAAATTCCCTATTAATTTTTTTAAAGTTTGAAAGCATAGATGGAGTGTGTGCCTGTTATTAACTAAGTGCTTCTCTGCCCCAAATACACCTTTCTCTGCCCTGTTCTGTGATCCTGTTAGCCAGTGTCCCTTAGGGCTAGTCGTGAGTGGATAGTGTTTTTCTTCCAGCTCCTAGAGCACAGCCAAGTGACTTCCCAGTGAGATTTTGCCATCCCCCAGGACACAGTCTCCTGCCTGTCAACCCTAGCCTGCTGCACCTTGGCAAACCTCTCTGCCGTCCTGTAGGCCACCACCATGAGGCTCAGCTTTGGTGGGAAGGAGGGCCCCTTCCATATTTCTTCCTTCCATGGGTTTTCTACATCATCTCTGGAGGTAGTGGCTTCTCCCTCTATCCCTATTCCTATATTCGTTAAAGCTCCATTTACCCCTCTCCGTGGTTACTCCCTGTCTATTGGTTAACAATTTTTTATACTGAATTTTCTCTGTTCAAAGTCCTGGTGTGGTTTCTGATCCAGGCTGATACAGGATGCATTTGTTATTTCTTTTGCCTGTCATTTGAGAACAAAATATTTCAAAGGATATGGAGAATATGGTGGTGGAAAAAATAACACACTTCTACAGTGCTTACCACATGCCAAGCACTGTTCTAAGAACTTTACACCTTATTAACTACAGCCATTCCCATACCATTATATTTTCCTTTTACAGATGAGGACACTGACACATGGTGTGGTCACCTAAGTAAGTAGGAGAGACTAGATTCAAATACAGGTTGTGTGGGGTGCTTGGGTGACTCAGTCAGTTAAGCGTCTGGCTTTGGCTCAGGTCATGATTTCACGGTTCGTGGGTTCAAGTCCCGCATCAGGCTCTGTGCTGACAGCTAGTTTAGAGGCTGGAGCCTGCTTCAGATTCTGTGTCTCCCTCTCTCTCTGCCCCTCTCCTGCTCACACTGTCTCTCTCTGTCTCTCAAAAATAAATAAAACATTTTTAAAAAATTTTAAACCACAAAAAACCAAATACAGATTGTGTGATTCGAGAGTCCATGCCCTTGACACTATACAGAGTAGGGTGCTCAAAGGGCCACTGGAGTAGGAGACCCATGACAGTGCCCGGCATATAGAACCGCATCTCTCAAGGATCACCCTCAAGAACTCACAGAGACCCTGCGTGATGGTGGCTACGGGTCCTAATTTGACATGTGGAAAGATCAGATAGAACTAAGACCGCTAGAGAGACGAAAACTGGGACCCGGTGTGCTGGGGCACCTGGCTGCCCTAAACCCTCCTGCTGAGAAGATGGGTGATTCCCCTGTCGGTTCTGTCAACAGTTGAGCCCAAACATACTGGACCAGGTACATGATGGCAGTCTCTAAGGAGACTAAGCACAGATGACGATGGTGTCTTCCCTTTGAGAGGAGGAAGGGAGAGTCTTAACAGAGGCAGCCACAGAACTCTAGGTTGCAGTACCTCTCCTCTCTGCGCTATCTTTAGGTCAAAGTGTTGAGGTCAGTAGGAAAGCTTACCCTGCGAGGCTGAAGAAAGACAAGGAAGTGGAAGAAAACAATCTTCACTCCCGTCTCTGTTCGGCCAGAAACTGACTGGCTTCAAAATTCCTTTACAGTATACACTGTGAAAAATAACAGTGGGAAACTTCACTAAAATGGAGTCTGGAGGTTTCGGCAGGGGGCGCTCTCGTGCACCACCACGTGGCTGTCCATTGCAGACCCAAGAGGGAGACACGACCTGATCGACTTGACTGGGCTGGTGGACACCACTCTGCTACTCCAGCCAAAGGCAGAGATGCCTTCCTCGTCCCCCAGGCAACAACTCAGCCAATGAAAAGCCATCATACTTGGAACTCCCAGTTCACCCCAATGGATTTTTAGTTTCTAACAGCCTTCCCAATTTACCTCTTGTCTCCTTAAAAAAGCGTACCTCTCCTCTCTTCCCTGGACTTGCCTGTGGTTTGGGTCTCTTTAATTCCTGAATAAACTCGTAGAATGACTGGTAGTTTTTATTTTTAAGGTTAATATTACTTGGTGATCAGAGGTGGCATCCAGAGAAGACCTCCTCCCCCACCTCAGGGCTCCCCGGGCTTGTGAGCAAACAGGTGCGGTATACTCATGGAGCTGTTGCAGCTCACTGCTTTCTCGCCTCCTCTTGAGGTTGGAGGGTAAATGTTTTCCTGGATTTTGAACTTCACACTTTGTGTCTGAGCTCTCCAGGCTTTACTGGGGACCTATTTAATGCCTTTTTTTTTTTTTTTAAATCTCTAAGAGTATAGTTTGGACTTTGGTTGGATTCCTTTTCAGCATCAGACTATTCCCGTTGGAATTGTGCCAGTTCGAACTATGTTGGCCTTTGTTCCTACTACCCTTTGGGACCAGACTGGTCCAGTTGGAACTGTGCCTGTTGCCACTGCCATAGTCTTGGGCCTGAATCCTGTCTGGAACTGGACTGTTCCTGCAGACACTGTGCTAGCTGGCCTCTGTCTGATTCCTTCTGGAACCAGGCTGTTCCTGAGAAACCTCTAAGAAATGGGATTCCAGTCATCAAAATGCTTTGAGGGCTCCACTCTTACTGGGAGTCCAGCCGGTTTTATGTTTAAGAACTATGGTCCCTCTGCATGCACACTTACAAATACATGAACTGACAACCAGAAGTGATTTAGAACTTCAGGGGCCATTATAGGGAACTTTTGATCTCTCCAAACTTTACCTTCTCAAAGCTGAATTGGATGACCACGGTTCTAAAATTGACAAAGCTGAATAGGACTGAATAGGATTCCTATTTTAATTGGTATTGGGACGATTCCATATGCTACAGAAATCTAAGTCCCTCTCTCCTGACATTCTGGTATCTTTCATCTGACTGTATCAAATGTTCCCATTTAAATATTACCTAGCATCATGGTTTATGATTTTAAAAAACTGGTCCTTTTGTCTAGTGGCACTTTGAGTCTTTCATGCCATGATCGAGAAGGATCGAGAAGGTTTTATGGAAAATTGGGATAGTCTCCATGACCATGGCTAAATAAATAAAGAACAAACAACCTACCTTGTGGGTTTTGAAAAGTTTAAAGAATAATAATAAGGGAGGGTTAGAAGGCACATCTCATTGCAAGTCTGTATCTCCCTTTCTGCAAGGTCACCTCCTTTCTGCAAAAGACTGATAGACAAGTACAGAACTAGAAGCAACGTGACAATTCCAAACTGTACACTGGTTTTAAACCAGGACTCAAGGTCTGAAAGTAGCCAATTAAAAATATTTATTGGTGGGGTCTTGGGTGGCTCAGTTGGTTAAGTGTCTGACTTTGGCTCAAGTCGTGATCTCACTGCTCATGAGTTCCAGGCCTGCGTTGGGCTCTGTGCTGACAGCTTGAAGCCTGGAGCCTGCTTCAGATTCTGTCTCCGTCTCTCATCTCTCTGCCCCTCCCCTGCTTGCATTCTGTCTGTCTGTCTGTCTCTCTCAAATATAAAATAAAAACAACATTAAAAAAAAAAGCTTATTGGCACTTATCTGGGCTTAGGGAACTAAGGTTTCCCCTATGAAGGCAAACCCAAAGTCAGATATACCTTCTGGATCTCCTTTTAAAGTGGCCATGAGGCAAAATAGTCAAATACTGTGGGAGTGCACCAAATGATAAAACAGTGCATTTGGGAAGATACAGTACATGTGTAAACACGAAGGAACAGTTGATGAACTTTTTGCAAGAATAGCAAAACTTCAAAGATAGATTAAAGGGGAAAAAATACTGTTACCTCAAAAGAACTGTTTAGAACCATATGTGTTATTCAATAATAGTCTGTAAAACAGTGTGAAGGTTCCTCAAAAAACTATCCATAGAACTCCCTTATGACCCAGCAATAGCACTGCTAGGGATTTACCCAAGAGATACAGAAGTGCTGATGCATAGGAGCACATGTACCCCAATGTTCATAGCAGCACTGTCAACAATAGCCAAAACTTGGAAAGAGCCTAAATGTCCATCACCCGATGAGTGGATCAAGAAGATGTGGTATATATACACAATGGAGAACTACATGACAATGAGAAAGAATGAAATATGGCCATTTGTAGGAAAGGGGATGGACCTCGAGGGTGTCATGCTAAGCGAAATAAGTCAGGCAGAGAAGGACAGATACCATATGTCTGCACTCATAGGTCTAACAGGAGAACAGGAGAAACCTAATGGAGGACCAGGGGGAGGGGAAGAGGGAAAGAGAGAAAGAGAGTTGGGGAGACAGAGGGACACAAAACTTGAGAGACTATTGAATACTGAAAACAAACTGTGGGTTGAAAGGGGAGGTGGGGAAAGAGGTGGTGGAGATGGAGGAGGGCACTTGTGGGGAAGAGCACTGGGTGTTGTATGGAGACTAATTTGACAATAAACTACTTAAAAAAATAGTCTGTAAAGTTGAAAATTCAGAAAAGCAATATATTGGAGGGCCAACCACTTTTATTATTTGATGCCTTGATCTTAAGACCAAACCCTCCCTGGGTTGCAAATCACAACCATAAGCACACCTTTTAACATATGAAATGAATCATATAAAAAGATGCCAGTTGGGAGACATAAACCATGCCAGTTATTCAACAAAGAATCTGCTACAGGGAACTGTTGGCTAGGCTTGAAGTTGTTAACTAGGTAACCGAGAAGTCAAAAACAGAATTCTGCAGTATCACAGAAACCACAGCAGCTGGAAGATGTAGCTACTACCCCTAGAGCTAAAATGTTCTGTTAGTTTTATTTCTCTTGGGAGAGAGAGCACGAGCAGGGGAGGGACAGAGAGAGAATCCAACGGAAAGAGTTACTGTGACATCTTTTTTCTTTTAAGATTTTATTTTTTTAATTTTTTTAATGTTTTATTTATTTTTAATACAGAGAGAGACAGAGCATGAGAAGGGGAGGGGCAGAGAGAGAAGGAGACACAGAACCAGAAACAGGCTCCAGGCTCTGAGCTAGCCGTCAGCACAGAGCCCGATGCGGGGCTCGAACCCACGAACGTGAGATCTGACCTGGGCCAAAGTTGGCGGCTTAACCACTGAGCCACCCAGACGCCCCTAAGATTTTATTTTTAAGTAATCTCACCACCCAATATGGGGCTCAAACTCACAACCTCGAGATCAAGAGTTTGCATGCTCTACTGACTGGGCCAGCCAGAGGCCCTGTGGCTTCTTTTTAATCAACTTACAATACCTGGAAAATATACAAACATATAAAGGTATAGCAATATTAATATAGCAAATATTGATTAATATTAATATAATAAGAAAGTTGAATTCAAAGTGAAAGGAAACTAAGAAGAAATAGTTCATCTTGACAAACACTACAACAAGAAGGTAAAATAGTCTTGAAGCTCCTTACATCTAACAACATAGATTCAAAAGGTGTAAAGTAAAATCTGCTGAAAGTACAAGGAGAAACTGACCAAAAACCACACTGGACACTTTCACATACTTCTCTTGGAAATCAAAATATTAAGCAGTTCAGTTTTTAAAAAATAAGGATAATGACTATTTGGGTAACACAGTGGGTTGATCTAATAGAAACATTCAGAACTGCATTTTCTTCTTAAAGTGAATATTTATTTATTTTGAGATAGAGAGAGAGAGAGAGAGAGCACAAGTGGGGAAGGGAGAGAGAGGAGAGATAGATTCCCAGACAGGCTCCATGCCACTAGCACAGAGCCTGATACGGGGCTTGAACTCCCAAACCATGAGATCATAACCAGAGCCAAAATCAAGAGTCAGATGCTTAATTGACTACTCCACCCAGGAACTATATTTTTTAATTAATTAATTAATTTATTTATTTATTTATTTATTTATTGGGAAAGCACAAGCAGGGGAGGGGCAAAGAGAGGGGGACAGAGGATCTGAAGCAAGCTCTGGACCGTCAGGCTGACAGCAGTGAGCCTGATGTAGGGCTCGAACTCACAAACTGTGAGATCATGACCTGAGCTGAAGTCAGATACTCAATGGACTGAGCCACCCAGGTGCCCCGTGCATTTTAAGGGAATACACATTCACAAAGTTGACCATAGGCTCAGCATCAAAGAAAATATTAACGTATCCGCCCACCCAAAAATAATAATCAGACCATCTTCATTCAGTGCAATAAAATAAGTGCTATAAAATAAGAAACAAAGAACAAAATGATAGCCAGACAACCACAAAAAAAAGCCAATTGCAAAAATAAACCAACCATATTTCTAGACGTTTCAAAACAGACTTGTATAAAAACTCAAGAGATAGCAGGCCCAGAGCATAGATTTCCAAATAACCAATACAATTCATAATCTAGCCCTCGTATTTATATAAAGCTATTTGTTCTTAAATATTTGCTGACTTCTATGAAAGGGTGGGAAAGTGGGAGAGTTAGGGAGGCAAAGACAGAAGGGCGGGGAAAGGGATTGGCTTGAACAACTGGTTCTGTCAATGAAGAGGCTGTAGGGATCTGACAGTTATCACCAGCTGGGTTCACCCAAAGCCTAGAAGCATGTACTGAACTCAGTGACTTGGACAGGGGAGTCACTGGCATCCAAGGGAGGCCAGGGCAAGGCACCAGCAGGGAGGACAGGTTCCAGGAGCTTTGTTCCTAGGGCAGATGCCAAGGGACCAATGAGCTCCTGTGTGCAGAGAGGAGAGATGGCTAACTGTGAGTAGGTAAGTTCTAGAAACTAGAAAGAGCCCGCAGGTCAACACATAGGAGAATTCTGGCTGGCTGTACCTAAACATTGCCAAAATACCTGAATAAAATGGGAACTGCCATTTTTCTGAACATTGGAGTCAAATGGTGCCTGGCACTCAAACTAGGAAGGTTGCCAATTGAACAGACATGGTTTTTTAAAATCTATACAGCACAATCCAGAGGGCATAGTTGATAGTTACCATATAGCAGATTATTTAGCCTATGTTTAGGATTCATCTGGGTAACTCAGACCCCAAACATTTCTTTTTTTTTTTAATATTTTATTGTCAAATTGATTTCCATACAACACCCAGTGCTCTTCCCCACAAATGCCCTCCTCCATCACCACCTCTTTTCCTCCCTCCCCCTCTCCTTTTAACACTCAGTTCATTTTCAGCATTCAATAGTCTCTCAAGTTTTGCATCCCTCTCTCTCCCTAACTCTGTTTCCCTCTTCCCCTCCCCCGGTCTTCCATTAGGCTTCTCCTGTTTTCCTGTTAGACCTATGAGTGCAAACACATGGTTTCTGTCCTTCTCTGCCTGGCTTATTTCGCTCAGCATGACACCCTCAAGGTCTATCAACTTTCCTACAAATGGCCATATGTCATTCTTTCTCATTGTCATGTAGTACTCCATTGTGTATATATACCACATGTTCTTGATCCACTCATCAGGTGATGGACATTTAGGCTCTTTCCATGTTTTGGCTATTGTTGGCATCGCTGCTATGAACATTGGGGTACGTGTGCTCCTATGCATCAGCACTCCTGTATCCCTTGGGTAAATCCCTGGCAGTGCTATTGCTGGGACCCCGAACATATCACTTGTAGCCTCAATTATTCACATTATTTGACTACATAAATTAAAACAGGACAACTACCCTTCTTTGTCCTATGCAACAGAACACCTGTTGGGCTGAAATATTTTTCCTTTTAAAAAAAATTGTTTTTAATGTTTGTCTTTGAGGGAGGGGAGGGGCAGAGAGAGGGAGACAGAATCTAAGCAGGCTCCAGGCTCTAAGCTGTCAGCACCAAGCCCGATGCAGGGCTCAAACTCACGGAGCAAGAGCCAAAGTGGGACACTTAACTGACTGAGCCATCCAGGCACCGCTGAAATATTTTTCTTTTAAGTGTGAATTCATCCATGCCTTTATCCACACACCTACCTATCCATCCAGTTAACAAACGTCCAAAGCAAACCTAACGTATCATAGATTCTTGTCACTTTAAGTGTCACTGTTCACATCTCCTCTGGATTACTTATAAGTGAGACAGACAAAGAATGCTGTTCCAGGTGTTAGGGTGTCAGAAAAAACATGCTCAGCAAAAAAAGTTCTAAATAAATAACTAAAAACAAACAGGAGGGGAAAAGAGGGGGAAGAAGAGGGGGTGGGGAGCAAACAGGCAGGTGCTCCCATCAGAGAAGGGAGCCTCTCTGACTGGGGTCTAATTTGCACAGGGGTCTCTGTGTGTCTGAAGGTGCTGAAAACACAGCCCATCCCAGGCAGCAGGGAAGGGACAGGTTGGCTGGGAGGGCAGGAGCTGGAGGAGTCTGAATTTTTTTTAATGTTTATATTTCTCTATTGAGAGAGTGGGGAGGGTCAGAGAGGGAGGGAGAGAGAGAATCCCAAGCAGGCTCTGCACTAAACAGCGCAGAGCTCTATCCCACCAACAGTGAGATCATAACCTGAGCCAAAATCAAGAGCCAAGAGCTGATGCTTCAGGAACTGAGCCACCCAAACGTCTGAGTTTGAACTTCCTAAACTCTGAGTCCGTATTCTGCTGGCCACTTGCGAATGTAGGCGAGGACCAGCGGGTCCTGGTGGCGCACCCAGTCCCTGCCTGGCTCGCTGCTCTCACCCAGCCTGAGGCACTCACTAAATCTGGGGACTCTGGCCTCACAACCGTCCTCATGAGGGAATAGGGGCTGTCCTTAGTCCCTGCCAGTGGTAGCCGCTGTGCAACCATGGGATGGCTGCGTAGATATTCCCATTTCTCAGATGCAGAAACCGAGCCTTCTATCTACGGCCAGAACCTCCGAAGTTAGATGCTCCCTTCCTCCCATCGTAGTCTGTCCTTTGGGGTCTCCCCGGGTTCCAGGCGGAAAGTCTGGGGACAGGAGACCGGACACATTAGCGATCCTGAGTCTTAGGTCCCGGCAGGTGTGCATGGCGCCCTAGCACGTGCAGGGGGCTGAGCCCCAACCCAGTGGGAAGCAGGGGCGTCCCTACCGCGCGCAACGTTTATCCCCGCCCGGCCGCCGCCAGGCGGAGGCTGTGCAGGGGTGGCCCGGGACGGCGCGGGGGGCGGCGCGGGGTCGGGACCAAAGTCCGAGAGGGGCCCGGCCGGTCCGCTGCCCAGCCACTCCCCAGTCCGGCGGGGAGTGGGTTGGAGGCGGGGGTACTCCGCCCTTTGACCGCCAGGACGCCTAGGAACGAGACGACCAATGGGCCACTGGGAGGAGCCTCGGCCCTCCTACACCGGCGGGGTGCACGCGGTTCCAGATTGGGCTCCCGGGCTGCCATGGAGCGTCCCGTGAGGGTGAAGACTTGGGTGGAGGAGAACCGGGCCTCCTTTCTGCCTCCGGTCTGCAACAAGCTCATGTGAGTCCCAGGGACACTCCTGTCCTCCTGCCCTCTGTCCTCACCTTTCCCTCCTCTGTCTCCACCCCGAATCCCTCATCATCCGGTCCCTAGTTCCTTGATCCAGAAGTCTGCGAAAGGGCCTGCCATCCTCTTGCGCCTTCAGGGGAGGGGGGAGGGCAAGCTGTTCCGGGTTCCACCACCCTCATCTGTTCCTCTTTCTGGTGACTCTGCCTGGGAGATTGTGATCTTGCCTTCTAAAGAGGCTGGGTGACCGAGACTCGGAGAGATGCAGATGGCAGGTCACCGCCCTATCCCCAGGCTCAGAAAGGGCTCTTCAGCCCCCAGTGACTCTCAGAAGTTTGGGGAGGGTGGTTTTCCCATGCCTCAGAATTGCAGTAGGACCTGCAGGCAGAGGGTGAAACCAGAGCTTCAGCTTCTGTGGGAGGATCTTGGTTTGGTGCTGGGCTCTGGCTCCTCTTTGCAGGTGGATACACACAGGCCCACCCGGTGCTCCCCTGTGGCCCCTTCCCCTCCCTCCCCTGCGCTCAGGTCCTGGGGCCGTGCTTAGTGTGCTCCCCAGCTCCGGGCTCACACTCCAGTGTCTGCGGAACATCCCCAAGGGCCAGCACCCCACATCACACAGCCGCAGTCACACATTTTGACAAACCAGACACTGTGCCCAGGGTTTTTACACCCTCTCACATAGTGCTCACACTCAACTCTGAGAAGTGGGATTCTGGGAACTCTCCCAGTGTCCCACAGCTAGCGCAGGTTGGGACTCCAGCCCATGGAAGAGCTTGACTCCAAAGTCCCCACTCCAGGTCACTGTGCAGCACTGCGATGGCTCAGAGCCAGCATCTCCCCACAAGCTGCGTGTCTTTTACCACTGATGTTGCCCTCACCCCTTTCCTCCACTTCCTCCCTACGCAGCCTCGTTGTGGGTCCCCCAGCGCCTCCTAGCCCTAACGGTGTCTCACATCTCTCTACTCTTCCCCGGCCCTATGTCCACCGCCCTGGTTCCACCCTGGTCCCCTCCAGCTTGGGTGGTAAGGACTACCCCTCCCTCCAGCTTCCCCCACCATGGCCTCCAGCGTGGCCCCAGTATTAACAGTCACAAAAGGCAGGCCCTTCCTTTGTTCGTCCAGCAGGTGTTCACTGAGCACTTAATACATGCCAGGCGCTGTTCTGGACACTGAAGATACAGCAGAAAGCAGATGGATAGTCACTTCCTGTGGCACTGACATTCAGTGAGAAGAGACAGCCAATAAATACAGACAGACAAGGGGTGGAGGCGACAAGCCTAATGGGCCACCGGGCGGAACAGAGCTGCAGTCCCTCCTCTGTGTTTGCCAGGCAGTCCGGAAGTGTCTGCCCCAGGCCTCTCCTAGCTCCAGGTGGCTTGGTGGCAATCTTTGCCTTCCTTGGCTTCTGCTGCGTCACACTGATCTCTGTCCTCGTCTTCACAGGACACCCCCCTGTCCGTGTCTGTGTCTAAATCTCCCCTTTTAATAAGGATTAGAGGCCTACCCTACTCTAGGGTGACTTCATCGTGGCTTAACCAGTTATATCTGCAGTGACCCTAGTTCCAAATTAGGTTACATTCTGAAGTCCAGGGGGTGAGACTTCAACATATGAATTTGGGGTCAGGTGGGGGGGGTGTCATATGAAATTGCTTGGGAGTTTTGAGCAGAGGAGGGACATGATCTGGCTGATGGGTTGAAGTAGTTCTTGGGTGAGCTCATTCAAGAACTTTCCATATGTACCTAAATTATATAAAGAAAAACTTTCCTAGGCTCCCTGGCAACCCTCAGGCTAAGACCAAACTGCTTAGCTGAGCTTTTGTGGCCTGGAGTGACCTGGTTCCACCTTCTTGTCATTGCTTCCCAAGACCATGCCCATGCCCACACCACCAAGATCCCCAACACTTCCGGTCTCAGGGTCTCTGCATCCAGCTTTGCCCTCCACTCCCTCCCTCAGTGGGCTCACAGCTTCAAGCCAGCAGTTTCAGGAAGCAAAGAGTCTATCTTATAATCAGACAGCTTGGGGAGAGGGGTTAGATAAAGGTCATTTTGCCCCTCCACTGCCCCCAGGTCCAGGAAGTGGGGCCTGCGGTTTGCTCTCTTGTAATAGGAAATCTTCAACACGGCCAGAGATCCTGGTTGATGAAGCAATAGATCCACTACCATGCTGCCCCTACCCCACTAGGTCAGAGGATGCTGGGGACACACACACAAATACACTGAGACACACATACACACACTCTTGGATAAACAAGGCCATACTGGGATGATAGGGGAGGGGGATGAACGTCAGAGATTACAGGGACAGTGATGCAGAAACAGCCCTGTCACCTCTCCCAGGTGTACCCAGGCTCCTTCCAGCCCCCCTACAGGCCCTAGCACCCCTCCTGTACTGTCCCACGAGCTGGTTCAAGACCTCTCCCTCACTGTCCATTGCAGGCACCAGAAGCAGCTCAAAGTCATGTTCGTCGGGGGCCCCAACATCAGGAAGGACTACCACATCGAGGAGGGTGAGGAGGTAGGCCTGCCCTGGAGGAGGGAGACACTTCCCAAGCCAGAGCCAGAGCCTGCGGACAGAGACGGGGTGCTCAGATGGCTGATGGGTGAAGGGGGCTCGATTGAGATCACAGGGCAAAACTGCTGCCTGGAAGTTAGGGATGCACAGTGGCACGTCTGACAGCTCTGCCCTCCAACTCTGCTGAGGGAGCCCCCAGAAAGAGCCCAGACTCTGTGGGGATGAGAGGGAGGCTCTGACTGTTGGGCATCACTCCTTGTCCTGGACACAGGCGCCATCCATGTACCTGCCAGGAGGGAAGTCCTGGTCCCCTCTCCCTAAAATCTGAATATGTAAGATTGGCCTCCCCAATGAGACTGACCTGCTGAGAGGGACCTGGGTGCGCCATTCTGGTCTCAGGAGCCTAGTCCTCTGGGAAGGGTTGGAGCTGGGAGGCCACCTCCTTATGTAGAGGGCCAAAGACCTATCAGTTCCTAGGAGCTGTTTGACAGAGGTGGAGGCCAGTGGGGGGAATTTGCACTGAATGCTTTTGTATCTTGAATTTTGAACTATGTTTCTGTGCTACCTACCTACTCCACAGTAAACAAACAAAAGTCAGGTTAAAAGAATAAGACAAGGGGCGCCTGGATGACTGTCGGTTAGGTGTCCAACTTCAGCTCAGGTCATGATCTCACAGTTCATGAGTTCTAGCCTCACGTCAGGCTCTGTGCTGTCAGCCTGCTTCGGATTCTGTGTCTGTCTCTCTCTGCCCTTCCCCACTTACGCTCTGTTTCTTTCTCTCTCCAAAAATAAATGAATAAATAAATAAACATTTAAAAAATGTTTTTAAAAAAGATTGTCTTTCTCCCTCTCCTTCTGACCCTCCTCAGTGCCCACTCTCTGTCAAGAAAGAAAGAAAGAGAGAAAGAAAGAAAGGAAAAGAAAAAGATGGGCCCCCTTAAAGAGGGACACAGACAGGTTTCCAGCTCTCAGGACCTCTGGTGACAAAACATCAGTTAGGGAACCCCCACTCAGCCTCCTAAGCACCCTGACATGGGTGTTTGAGGTCCAGAGTCCAGCCTCCACCCCCACTGCGGGCCTCTCAGCCACAGCCAGGACTGAAAGGATCACAGGAGAATTTCTCACTCAACAAATATTTACAGAACACCTAGTGGTGGGGGGCAGGCAGGGGGTAAGGACCCCGGGCCAACAGGGAGCTACCTCGCAAAGCAGGCCAGCCCCTCACCTCTTAGCCACCTGCTTCTCACCACACCTCATGGGAGACTGTTTTCCTCTGTGGTGAAAATCAGCAGAAAAACCCTGCAGAGAGAAGCATGGGAGTGGGAGTAGCCACCAGGCCCGTTGGAGGGTTTCTCTGCCTCCCTGGCTCAGCCTCAAGCCCCTCATCTGGTTTTCCAGAGGCTTCCACTCGGTTAGCCCTGCTGTCAGTGCCCACCTTTCCTTTCTCCCTCCCTCTTTCCTTCCTTGGGCCCCTCCCACCTCTACCCCACACCGCACTTTTGGGTCTCCCCAAGCTGCTCTGGTAGTACAGATGAGTGTCCATAGAGAGCCCCAGGCCAAGCGGTTGTCAGCTGAATGGCTAGCAGATGAAGAGGGCTGGCCTGAGTAGGTGACCCTCTCAGGATGAACACTGGGTGGCTGGGAGGA
Source organism: Suricata suricatta (assembly GCF_006229205.1). Taxonomy (NCBI): domain Eukaryota; kingdom Metazoa; phylum Chordata; class Mammalia; order Carnivora; family Herpestidae; genus Suricata; species Suricata suricatta. Next base: position 89,917,879 of record NC_043703.1, on the reverse strand, counting down.
ATTTGACTCGAGGTGGGGTTGTGACAGCTTGTTCTCATCCTGAAGTTGGGGAGAGCACCAGCCACAGGCCCTGGGAGGCTGTAGAGCTGAGGGTCAACATCTTCTCTCCTCCGAACCTATCCTTACCCAGGCTGTGGTATGGGAGCTGCCATAGACCGGGGCTCCAGGCTCCTCCCTGGTGAGAGAAAATGCATCCCTGAGCCACATTTTCTTCCTTGCTGAGCTCAGGCTTCTGCAACAGCCCTTCAGGGCTCCCAGCTTCACCCACAACATATACTCCATTTATCCCACTCCTTTTCTTGGGAGGCACAGATGCAAGGGGTCAGCCACACCTGGGCGGAAGCCTCTGCCTCTTAATACCCATGTGATCTTAGGCAGGCCACATCATGCCACCTCTCTGAGCCTGTTTCCTTACAGCGCAAGGGGACACTGGCCCCTGCCTGGTGGAAGGACTCCATATGTATAAAGTATGTATGTGCACAGAGCCTGGTGCAGAGAAGGTACTTAAGACACACAGGCTCCTCTAGGAGCGCCTGGGTGGCTCAGTTAGTTGGGCATCTGACTTCAGCTCAAGTCACGATCTCATGGTTCATGAGTTTGAGCCCCACATTGCGCTGTGCTGACAGCTCAGAGTCTGGAGCCTGCTTTGGAGCCTGTGTCTCCCTTTCTCTCTGTGCCCCTTCCCAGCTAGTGCTCTCTCAAAAATGAATAAATGTTAAAATAAAATTTTAAGACACACGGGCTCTCTGGACCCCAGCCCCTGTAAGGCCTTAGAGGCCAGATGTAATTTAATATCCCACAGGGACTTTCTCCCAATTGGGTGGGGGCAATTGTTACAGAATTGCTCCCAAAGAGAGCCTAGTAGGTTTTTTATTTGTTTTAAATAACTTGCCCAGGGGCGCTTGGGTGGCTCCGTCATCAGTTAAGCATCCGGCTTCAGCTCAGGTCATGATCTCACAGTTTGTGGGTTCGAGCCCTGCATCAAGCTCTGTGCTGACAGCTCAGAGCCTGGAGCCTGCTTTGGATTCTGTATCTCCCTCTCTCTCTGACCCTCCCCTGCTCATGCTGTCTCTCTCTGTCTCTCAAAAATAAATAAAAAACATAAAAAAATTTTAATAACTTACCCAGGTTTTTAAAAAACAATAAAAGTAAATATTGCTTATTGTAGAAAATGTACAAAATATAGAAATGACAAATGGATACCTCATTCATAATACCACCATTCAAGAGACCTTCGAATCCTACTAAGTATGGTTTTGAATCTTGCTTCAACATACATTTAGCATTCACCATTTTCCCATTTTATTCAGTTATTCAAAAACGTAGTTTTTAATAGCTACATAATGTTCTGTATTTTGACTCTGTCGTAAAAGGGTAGCATTTCCCCTATTATTATTATTAGCATTATTGTTGCTACTCCCACATCACTAAGATTAATAGCTAGAAGTTTATTGAATGCTGTGTGCTAAGTACATCAGTGCACAGCATCCTGGGCAGACTTCATAGTAACATCTGAGTAGATACTGTCACTTTACGGAGGAGGAAATGGAGGCACAGAGAGACTAACTGAATTGACCAAGGGGACATGAGGACCTGGCCAGGTGACATTGGAATCTATGCTTTTAACTACAATGTACTGCGATTAAACAGCCATGTATGTTCACCAGGAAGTAGGTGCCTCTCTGAATTGCTTCCTAAAGACAGAAATGTTAAGACAAGAGTGTTAAGTGGCCAAATGTCCTGGTTTGCCCTGGGCTTTCCTAGTTGCAGCAGTGAGGGTCCTACAACCCTAGAAGCCCTCCAGCCACTGTGCAGGGGTGTGAGCGGTGAGGGTTACCCCTGCCCGTTGCCAGATTGCCCATCAGAGGGGTGGTGCCACCTTGCCACATTTCTCTTGCTTCCCTGAGCTGGCTTGATTTCTCTTAGTAGATACGGTGACAAGAACCTCTAACTGCTTACATGATAATAATAATTATTAGTAACACCCCATCAACTATTTGGCTGGGGTTTTTAACACCCGTGTAGTGTGTGACTGGTGGAGGGGAAAGGTGTCTGCCTCCTCCTCCCTGTGCCTTGGGGTGATCTCAGTAAACATATTATTTAGGAATTTAGGATGGAATAGAAAAAACATAGTAGGGACCCCTAGGGAAATAGCAGGTGAGTGCTCCCATCCTCACGGCCCTGTACTAGAGGGCTTCCCGCTGGCCCACCATTTACACAGCTGACCTCGAAGGCATTTGAACAGACACTGCCCTGCCCCCCACGCCGGGCATCACCGGCCGCGGAGCCAGCACAGGCTTCAGAGCTACACAGACTCCGGTCCAAACTGTAGCTCCAGGACTATCTGTAGCCTTGGGCAGGCTGTTTCACTCTGAGCCTTTTTCTTTTCTTTTCTATAGAATGGGGCTAATAATACCTTCGGAGGCTGTCGTAAAGATTTCTGATATGTACAGGAGAGTGCTTGCACAGCCCCTGGCAAACAGTAGGGGGCGCTTCTCCTTACCTGAAGGGCTCACTGAATTCCCCAGTGAGCCTCTCACCAGCCTCCTGCTCCCACACCAGAAACCAGCTATTCTGTCTTGGGTACTTCTGTCATCACTTGCATATCAAGATGTGATCTGTGTGTCCCCAGGACGCCCATCTGTAGCATGTGTCAGGGGTAGGGGGAGGGGCAGGAGTGACAGAACGGCTCAGAAAGGTCTTCAGGAAGTTTCTCAGGTTTCGGGATCAGAACTCCAGCCAAGGACCTGGAAGAGGGATGGGGGAGAGTCTGAGCCTGTCTGTTATCCTGTCCCACAGGTGTTTTACCAGCTCAAGGGTGACATGGTTCTCAAAGTCCTGGAGCGAGGGAAACACCGGGATGTGACCATTCGGCAGGGAGAAGTGAGGCTGGGCCCCAGGGGATGGGTGGTGAAGGACCACAGAGAAGGAACCCATTGTCCACTCCTCCTGGCTTTGGTTGGAGTGTGTCCTCCCTTCCCTGTCCGGCCTCCCTTCCTGGTCCTAAGGCACTTCCTCCTGGGAACTTTCCATCCTCAGCAATGCCTGACATTCCCTCCAGTTCCCAGCTGGAGCTGGCAGAGAGCGGAGCTGGGTGGACCCTGTGGGTCGGTTCGGGAGGTCGGGACACTGCAGGCACCGAGACGTCTGGCGGGGATTGCATCCTTGCCGGCGCCTTGTCCCCACCACTGCAGATATTCCTCCTGCCCGCTGGGGTACCCCACTCTCCTCAGAGGTTTGCTGACACTGTGGGGCTGGTCATTGAGCGGAGACGGCTGAAAACCGAGCTAGATGGGCTCAGGTAAATGGGCCTTGTCTGGGGGTCTTGGGCAGAGACAGGGACAAGCAGCAGAAGAAAGGACACCAGATAGACCTGAGAAAGTACTCCCTGGCCACTGAGAGGGTCGGAGACAGTGCAGATCCTGTGTTTGCTGGCTGATGGGGACAGGGGAGGGGAGGTGGTGGCGTGCATTTGATGATGGGGTGAGGAAGGGATGTCTTCTTGACCCCCTGGGAGCCCACTCAGCCTGAAGCCCTTCTGGCTGGGACTGGAACCTGTGCTTCCCGCACTGAGGTCTGTAGGGATTGGGGAGTGGGGGATGCCAAAGTCAGAGCCCCCTGGCCAGGGCAGCCAGGAACGCTGCTGCTTCTCCCAGCCTCCGACCCCAGGATGTATTCAGTCTCTGCCAGGATGCCCTTGGCTTGTTTCTCTACCCCCAGCTCATTCCACAACCAGAGGTAACATGTGTATGACACTTGCTAGAACACCAGGTAGGTGCTTCGGGTGTATTTATCCATCTAGCCCAACAGGGATCTTATGGGGTAGGTAGTGTTATCATCTGTACTTTACAGACAAAGAGACTGGACACAGGATGTTGAGTTTGCTAGGAAGTGGCAGAGCCAACATTGTAGAGAAATAGGAAATCAGGGTCAGGACAACTAGATAAGAGTATGAGTAAGCACCAAGGGAGGGACAGGGGTGCCTGGGTGGCTTGGTTGGTTGAGCGTCTGACTTTGGATTGGGTCATGATCTCGTGGTTTGTGGGTTTGAACTCTGCTTCAGGCTCTGCATTGACAGCACCGAGTCTGCTTGGGATTCTCTCTCTCCCTCTCTCTGCCCTTCCCCTGCTTGCTCTCTCTCAAAACAAATAAATTGAAAAAATTTTTTCAAAAGATTCTCTCTCTCCCTCCACCCCCTCCCTGCTCACACATATGCTCTCTCTCTGAAAAAAAAAAAAAAAACCCACAGTGTTAGTGGTTGCATACTCATTTACCGCATGATAATCTGTTGTAGAAACAGATGCCTTCCTTTCAATTCCAAAAGAAATTTTTCACATGGGGCTTTATATAGGGAGTCTTTAGTGATAGAGTAGACAGGGTCCCCCTAAAGATATTGTTTTTAAGTAACCTCTACACCCAACTCAGGGCTTAAGCCCACAGCCCTGAGGTCCAGTCACATGCTCCACCAACTGAGCTGAACAGGTGCCTCTGGCTACTTCTGGCCCTTAATAAACACTAGGGACTCAGCATTAAAATGCCACTCTGAAGGCATGCTTCCCGGTGGCCAGCTCGATGCCAGTACAGAATGTAAGGTGCCAGATGGGGTGGATGCAGTGTGTAAACCATGTTCCACGAGCAGGACCACTTCTTTTTTTGGGGCGAGTTGAAAAGCCGATGGAGCTGCCCTGCGCTCTGGTAGCTGAGCCTGAGGATTACACATTCAGTCAACAGAAGTGCTGCACACACAGGGGCCTGAGGCACGGCCCCCATCAGCCAGCAGAGGAGCTCATCAAGCCAGGCTGGGGATTGGGTGGGCTTCTAAGAGTTTCCCAGAGACTGTATGTCCATGCATGAGCACCTTCCTCTGGAGAAGAGGCCCAGTGCTTTGCTCCAATTCTCAAAGGCACCCATGACCCTTCGAGGGGAAAGGCATCTCATCTCGGGAGCATCTCTGCAGGTCAGATCCTTAAGGCTCCGTGCACCCTGATCTAGAGCTCCAGCAGACGGGTAGAGCATCTGGCCCCAGGCCCTGTATTCAGGCTCAGCCTTGCCTTCCTCTTTGTAATTGATGTTTTCTGTGTTTCTAAGACTCTCAGATCTGTCCTGCTCCTGCTATGTAATCCTGGCCAAGTTGCCCAGCTTCTCTGAGCCTCACAGCTCCTAGCCACTTTGTAAAGTTTGAGGAACCAGGAATACAAATGGGATCAATAATACCCACTCCAGAATTTGGGGCACACAGTGCTTTGGGGAGAGCCAGGTGTGGGCAAGCAAGTATTGGCCACTAGTTGTGCTAATGGGGTGAAGCAGGCAGCCAGCTCTACAGGGCTAGCCAGAGTCCAGACTTTCACAAGCAGAGCCAGGTCACCTGAGCTGGGTGGCCTGTCCTTTGTTCTGGCAGGTACTATGTGGGGAACACTTCAGACGTCCTGTTTGAGAAGTGGTTCTACTGCGAGGACCTTGGCACACAGTTGGCCCCCATCATCCAGGAGTGAGCCCCCTGCCTAGTCCCTGCTCTTGCTCTTTGAGGTCCCCCACTCTGGCTGGGGAGAGCAGACCCATGCCAGCAATGCTCTGTGGCCATACCCACCACACTGGAGCCATAATGCCTGAGATTGGGGTGGGGGGGAGTCTGCCTCTCCCAAGGTGGGAGGGCCTGGGGAGGGGAGGGGACTGCTCCATGGGGGCATGGTGGATCTACATCAGGTTGTGTGGGGGCCTATGAATGGTGGGCTGCCACACCTGCGAGTGTACAAGTGTGTGTGTGCATGTGTGTCTCACTGGCCACTCCTCCTCCCCATTTCTCCTGCAGGTTCTTCAGCTCTGAGCAGCACAAAACAGGAAAGCCCATCCCTGGTGAGCCCCCTGGCCGCCACCTTTCTCCCTCCCTCTCTGCTTTCCCAGAGTAGAATGGGTCTTGGTCCAGAGTACCAGTCTCCTCTTGAGTACTCTGCCCAGTACTCAGAGTATGAGATGATGGCACCAGATAGTACCCTCCACATGGCTACTTGGTGCTTGAGCTGGATCCAGAGCCCATTCTGGTGATTTAGAGCTGGGACCCCTGGGGCTGCTATGGCTGGGCGGGCTGGGCCAGAGGCCACTGACACAGCTGTGCTGTGGATGCAGACCAGCTGCTCAAGGAACCACCATTCCCCCTGAGCACACGATCTGTCATGGAGCCCATGTCCCTGGAGGCCTGGCTGGACAGCCACCACAGAGAACTGCAAGCAGGCACACCCCTCAGTCTGTTTGGGGATACCTATGAAACACAGGTAATGAAGCCCTAAGCCACTCAGAGCATCTACCTTGCAGCCCTAGGAAATGGGAACTAATCACAGACACACACACACACACACACACACACACACACACACACACAGTTTCAGAGGTTGTCACATGAGCAGAGGCCTTCCTGTTTTCTCCTTGACTCAGAGAATGATGGCTTTGTATGAGTGAAGTACATGGTCTCAAACAATCTTTCTTTGCCTTCAGAGTAGGGTTTTTTTGCCATCCATGGACTAGTTCCTAAGGGGTGGGAGTTATCCTTCTATTAGGGATTCCTGAACCTTTGGGCAGTGTTAGCCAGGGGAGCCAGAAGGAAGAGAGATGACTGGAGGTGAGGGAGGGGTGGAGTGGTGGACAGGGAGAGACCCACCCAGACAAAGCTGGCCTTCCATTCAACATTTATTGAGTGCCTATTATGTTTCAGGCTTTGGTAGGAAAGAAAGGTAAAGTCACTGCCTCAAAGAATGTATGGTCTGATAAACAGACAAGTTCATCAACAATTACCATAATCATGTGGTATGTTATTTGATAGAGAAGCTTCAGGAAGCCATAGAATAATAAAGGTGGAACTCAGGCTGGGAGGAAAGTCAGGGAAGACTTCCTGGAGGAGGTGATGTGTAAGCTGCATTTTAAGGCAAATATAGGCATTTGCAAAAGGAAGAAAGGGAGACTGAGAGCATTCCAAGTGAGGGAGAAGCAGGAGCAAGGGCATGGAGGCTTGAAACAGCCTGGCACTGCAGGTAGCTGAGGTTGGCAGGAGCCAGGGCAGGGGAGTGGGGGCAGCACCATTGCTAGATGGCAGTGGCCAGGTCCTGACAGGTCCCCTGGGCTGGACAAGGTGCAAGGATTTATCCTGGAGACCACCAAGCTCTCCCCAAGCATTAAAGCATTAAATCCCCCTTCAGAAAGATCCCTGTGCTGTGTGGGGATGGGATCAGAGGGCAAGCGTGGGGCAAGGAGACCTACTAGGCGGCTTGTGCGTGTTTGTGCTTCATGTTTGCCACCAGCACATCCCTTGCTGTTTGAATTAGACACTGTCATGGAGAGATGCTCACTGGATACCGACCTCTCCTGAAAGGTCTGGCCTGCACACACCTCGGCCTACACAGGGCTGAGAAAGCAGGCGCACACCACAAATGCCTTCCCAGGCCATCACGGTAATGGCCTTCAGCACCAACTGGCCTCATGGCTCCACCTTCCACCTCTTTCACACCCCTGCTCCCACCTGCTCCTGTTTATGGTGACAGATATCTCTGAGTCCCACTCTGGGCCAGCGGGAGCGCAGCCTGCACAGTAGCTGTGTGCTTCTAGGCTAATGCGGGCCACAGAGCTTCATCCCCATCCTTCTCCCTCCTCCTTCTAGGCCAGAATCTCATGGAAGAAAGGAGGTGGGCACTCTGGGGAGTTATGTATGTGTGATACAGAAGTCCACACTAGGCCATGTACACACAAGTGTGTGTGTCCCAAGTGTGCCCCTGACACACTTCGCATGGGTCAGCAGTGGTTGTGATGGGCATCAGAGGAATCCAGTGTGCGTGTGTGCGTGAAGGGCAAGCATGTGTGATCCTGGATAACATGTGGGCAGCTCTGTCCATCACTGGAGGCTGCAGGGGAGCCTGGGGCCTGGCAGTCTTCCTCTCTGAGTGCTGGTCTTTGCTCTACATGCAAAGATAAGGCTGTGCCTGGTGCTGTGGGCCTGGTGTCTGGGGGCCAGGTTCAAGGCCATCTCCTAAGTGGGGCAGAAGCACCAGAAAGATGTATGTCACTTCCTACCAGGTGATCGTCCATGGACAAGGCAGCAGCAAAGGCCCAAGACAGGACGTGGATGTGTGGCTGTGGCAGTTGGCAAGTGGGGCCCCTGGGAGAGGGTGGCACATCCTTCTGCCCATGGGGACAGTCTGCTCCTGGGCCTTGGACTCAGGGCTTGGGGCAGCTCCCAGGGCATCCTTGCCAAGGCAGACTCAGGGACTCTTGGACAGGTGTTGAGGCCCAACAGCCTCCATTCAGTTCTCCTACTCCTCTTTCCCAGGAGGGCTCCTCTGTGGTGACAATGGGGGACCAGCGCCTGAGCCTGGCCCCTGATGACAGCCTCCTGGTGCCAGCTGGGAATGCGTGAGTGCACAGGACTTTCCCCCCATTGCGGGAGCCCACCCCTTTCCCTGGGATCCTCAGGGCCCACCTGTCTGCCCCTTGCCCACCCGTATCTTCACAGGTATGCCTGGGAGCTAAGGCAAGGCTCTCTGGCCCTGGCTGTGACTCAGGACCCTACCCGCAAGAAGCCCCTGGGGTGATCCTCTTGGCGTGGCCCCAAAGCAGCTTCCTCCCCACCGTTAGTCTCCTGCCCTCTCTGCTTCTGCGCATCCCGCTGCTGAGCCACTTGGCGTCCCGGAGCCAGATCCTGGATATTGTCATCATATCAGCCGGGATGCCAGGCTCTTGGGGGGCTGGTCATACCCCTTCTGCTCTAACAGCTCTCTGCCCTCTGCCCTGCACGGTTCTGCCAGTTGGTCTGCTCCTTAAGGAGGGCCCGCCTCTCCATCCCTCTGTCCCCGCATGCTCAGCACAGAACTTGTCTGCCACCAAAAAGTCCCTCAATAAAGGCTTCCTAGTGGACAAACACCCATGTATCTGCACATACTACACAGGCTGTCACCAATGGCAGACCTCGTGTGCTCCTGTGACTGTGTGTGTGTGTGTCTGGGTGTCGGGGGGCGCAGGGTGACAGTCCAGGACATGAAGGCAGAGGCTGCCATGAACTTGGGCTGCAGCAGAGCATTGCTTTGTGCAGGAGCTGAGGGGAGAACACGGAAATGTCCCAGGGAGGCCCCCGTGCAAGGCCAGGTGGCCATGAGAAAATGAGTTAGTCCCTGGTGCCCAGGGTAGATAATCCAAGAAAACAATAAAAAATTAGGTCTGTTTTTCTGAACATTAGCTCTGCGCTAGGGAATTCCCTAGCAGTTTTTATGTACATTATCTCATTTAGTCCTCACCATGCTCTAGGAAGCTCAGAATGGTTTGGGAAACCAGCAGCTCTGTTTCCAGTCGAGGCCTGTCTGCATTCAGAACTCAGGGTGGTGGTCTCACCCACCTGCACCCTGTGGTTGCAGCCTGTCCACCTCAGCCTTGGCCAGATGGGAGCCTGGGACAGGGGAGAGGCCTGGAGGCTCTGAGAGAGAGAGGCCAGAGGCCTCGGCAAGGTTGGCACACGTGGCACTCTGCTGACCCCACCCTGATGGCAAGGGGGGGTGTCAGGTCCTGCAGTCTGGAACTGCAGCCTCCTTTGGTGCTGTCCCAGGTCATCAGGAGCTTGAAGCCCTCATGGCCGCGCACAGGCCCAGCCCCATGGCCTCCTGGGAATACCACACAGTGAAGGAGCAGGAATGCACCTTGTCTGAAGACATTCCCAGCCTCCACTGCCCTCTCTGTAGTGAATGCTGGGTGGGGTTGGAGTGGGCTGGACAGCGGACAATCCTGGAAGGCTCTCAGGATTGTTCTATCTCGGGGAGAAGCCTCCTGGTCCCAGGTCATGGCAGTAGAAATTGGCAGAGGAGCCCTCTGCCTGTGGGAGGTATTTCATCCTGTACTCGGACTTTGGACCATCGGGAACCTGGGAGTAACTACAGCTGGCAGAGCACAGCAGGCTTGTTCCACGACGCCGTGAACACCATGGTCAAAGTATTGGCTGGACTGCCCCCCTCACTCTCCTGGGCCGATGTTCTGTTAGCACCACACTCCCTGCTGCCAGAGCTGGTGAGGGCAGGGAGGTGACCACCCAGTCTGTGTGTAATGAGGTGGGGAGCTGGAGTCCAGGGTGGCCTGCATGACCCTGAGCTATGGGTGCCAGGACCAGCTCCAGCCTTCAGGCAAGCAAATGTCTGAACCCTCAGAGCTGTGAACATGTTTTCCCACCTCACCCCAGCTGGATCTCCATCTCCCCCCGCCACCCCCCACTAAGTCCTGCTCTCCTCCCCTGCCCAGGGCAGCACAGATCCCCCCATCCCCCTTCAGAGACCTTGTGGCCAGGTCACTGGTGTGGGGGGGGAGGGAGGAGGGAGGAGGGCGGGCTGCAGGGGTGGGCGGAGCCTGCAAACAGGAAAGCTGGGTGTTTCTCAGGGCTGCAAGGATGCTGATGAAAATCCCAGGATATTGAGTCATTGTGGTGGCCAGCTAATAGTCAGCATCATTTGGTTTGCCCTGAACACTCATGCAGCGGTAGAAAGACTAGAAACTTCTCTCCGGTCCATGGCCTAAACAGCCCATGGAATCTCATAACCTGAGCTCTTCCTCTTCCTTCCTTTCCCTCCCTCCCTCCACTCTCCCTGCCTCCCTCCCTCCATCCCTCTCCTCCTCTCCCTTTGCCTTCACTACAGACTGGGGGGCACCTGGAGAGGCCTTGGCTCCCTGCCACCCGGCCTCCTCCCCCACAGTGTCTACCTTCCTGGCTCCAGTCTTGGGTGTGGAGTTTGTCCTGGGCCTGCTAGGGAACAGCTTGGCACTCTTCATCTTCTGCTTCCACACGCGGCCCTGGACGTCCAATACGGTGTTCCTGGTCAGCCTGGTCATTGCCGACTTTCTCCTGATCACCAACCTGCCCCTTCGTGTGGACTACTACTTCCAGCACGAGATCTGGCGCTTCGGGCCCACTGTCTGCAATGTCAACCTCTTCCTGCTGTCCACCAACCGCTCGGCCAGCGTGGTCTTTCTCACGGCCATCGCACTCAACCGCTACCTGAAGGTGGTGCGGCCCCACCACGTGCTGAGCCGGGCCTCCGTGTGGGCAGCCGCCAGGGTGGCCGGGGGGCTCTGGGTGGGCATCCTGCTCCTCAACGTACACCTGCTCCTGACTGCCCATACCAACCACTCCTGCCTCAGTTACCAGCTGGGCACGAACACCTCTGCCTCACTCCGCTGGCACCAGGCACTGTTCGTGTTGGAATTCTTCTTGCCACTGGCACTCATCCTCTTCGCCATCGTGAGCATTGGGCTCACCATCCGGCGCCGCAACCTGAGTGGGCAGGCGGGCCCACGGAGGGCCGTGCGCATGCTGGCCGTGGTGGTAGCCGTCTACGTCATCTGCTTCCTACCCAGTATCATCTTCGGCATGGCTTCCATGGTGGCCTTCCGCCTGCGGGCCTGCCACAGCCTCGACATCTGCTCGCAGCTCTTCCATGGCTCCCTGGCCTTCACCTACCTCAACAGTGTTCTGGACCCTGTGCTCTACTGCTTCTCAAGCCCCAACTTCCTCCGCCAGGTCCAGGCCCTGCTGGGCCTCGGCCAGAGCTGGCAGGGCCCAGGCAGTGATGAGAGTTCCTACCAGCCTTCCACTCGGCGCCAGGAGGCCTCTAGGAAGGCAAAGGCTACAGAGAAGCTGCAGGCAGAGGTCTCATTGGAGTCATAAGGCCCCTCCCAGGACAGGGGGTTTACAGTGCTGTGGAAGTAAGGATGGCCAGGCCCCAACCCGCAGGGATAAGGTCACTCCCTGGACTGTTGCCAGCTCAGGGCCAGTTGGGTGACAGGGAAAGAAAAGAGTCTTGACCTTACAGAGCAGTGAGTCCTGAATGATGTCCCCAGAGCACAGGAGAGGGCACCATGGCATGTGGAGACAGTCAGGAGCTGTAACAGACAGCTCCACCCCAGACAAAGTGCCACATAGCTGCCCAGTCCAGGGGCCAGAGTGTGAGAGCACAGGTCTTGCTTTAGAGATTGGGCCTCCGCATTTTCTCTTAATCTCATTTGCCCCTTTCAATGCTAATAAACTTCTTTTTGAAAATGCAAGCTTGCCTCAGCTGTTCTAAGGAAAACCTAATGTCTTTGGGTCCATCTGGCCCTGAGGTCAGTAGAGTTCCAGGTAAGTGCCCCAAGATGCAGGGAGACTCAAGGGGACACGGTGGGGAAGCCATCTGGGGCACCATCCTTTCACATTGCTCCTGGGGCTCTGGGATGTCCTTCAAGGCAGAATGCTTCTCTGGGTCAAGGGAAGGGCAGCTTGTCTGGATCCCCCGGAGACTCCTGCTCCTCTCTAGCCTCAGCACTCCTTCTGCCATCCTTGAGGTCTCGTACAAAGCACCAAGGGCCAAGTCCTGCTCTCCCCTGGAACAACGAGGAGATCTTCCACCTTGGAAGTTACCCACTTCATCCAGGTCAGGCTCCTAGCTCAGCTCGGGCTCCGCCTGCCCCACCCCGAAGGGCTTCCCTCGGCCCCAGCTACCCGTCCCTGGCCTTGGAAACTGTGGTTGTCGCTACTCTGCCAGGACAGGACCCTGGGTGAGGATAGGGGCCGCAGAGTCACCAGAGCTGGCTCAGAGCCCTCTCCCAGAACCAAAGCCACCTCGCCCACCTCCATCCTTTTTTCTGCTCAGTATGCCTGTGGTCAGTGTCTGAAACCAGCTGGGCTAACCCATCCATTTGCCTGGCCCCCCCAGGCACAAGATGTATACCTGGCATGAATTAGGGTTTTTGGCAGGGAAGGGGGGGTTTGTCCACAGGGGAAGTCACTCTTTGACTGGTAACTGCTTTTAGGACAAATTCCTAAAATATTTATGGAGACCCAATCTGCATTTTCTACTCTGATCTCCTAACTGTACCCTGGGAAAGCAAGAAGTTTTCTAATCTAGGTTGGGGGAGGGTGAGGCATTACCTTCAAAGTCTCCAAGGGGTTACTCAGAGGTCAGTAGGGTCCCAAATATGCACCACCTGAACCTTGTGTGTCTCCAGCCCCTGCTACCTCAGAACAACAAACACACATGCACCTCCCTGCTGCAGGGACAGAAGAGGCTGGAACTGGTTCTCCATTCATCACCTTACCCACGGGCCTCTAGACTTTAGGTATAGGGTCTGATGAATGGGACCAAATCCCCTCTCCTTAATTCCCTTTGGAGTGTTAATCCAAGTCTAACCCTCTCATATCACAGATAGGGACACTCTCCCTCTGCTAAGTCTTCAGAAATGACGGCCAAAGCCTAGGAGTCACTCATGCCTGGGCAGGGAGGCATCTAGGAGCAATGCAGATGTTGGGGTGGGAGACAGGGAACATGTGAGATGGAGGGAGGTGGCCTGGGGGACAATCGGTTGGCTGGATACTGGAACCAATCTCCCTGGTGTATCTCCAGCTCTCTTTCCTTTTCTGAAAAGACCAGCTGCTCTCATAAACCCAGAGAAACAGAGAACTCAAAATAAGGGTGTGCTGCTTGGACCCCTATGAGGTGGCTCCTCATGTGTCCCTGCCCTGCATGGCCCCCTGCTCCATATCTCCCTTATTGTTGCCTCTTTCACCCTCCTCGAGTCACTCCTAGGGACTCCCCGCCTTTCCACCCTCTGCCATTCAGGAAGAATGGGCCAAGACTGGCCCATCCCAACATCAGCCTGAGATCTGTAATTGCCAAGTCAGACTAGAGGCTGGGGACTGAGCACTTTCCCATGGAGCCCCACCCCTAGGGTGCTAACACACAGTGTATGCTGAATGCCAGGAACCTTCCCTCTGGTACCATCTCTTTCCATGTTTGTACCTGCCTGAGCACAGGGCTGTATGGGCAAGTGGGGCTCCATGTACCATTTCCTCCCTCTTCTCTTTGCTGACCCCTTCTCTACCCTACCATGTCCCCCCACCCTCAGCAACTGGGCTCACTCGCCCTGCTCCCCCTCCCAATTTAAGAGAGTAACCAAATGGTTCCCATGGCTTTCATGCAGTACTGTCTCTCCAGTTTGAGGAGTCCTAGGGTAGAGACCAGTCACAGAGTTTGGACCCCCTCCTAACCTGCCCAGGATCCTCCCTGTCCCTCATCCTGACATCCAAGACTTTCCTCCCTGACAAACTGAGCCACCACACCTTTTGCAAGGCCCTCTCTACCTGGTGTCCCAGGGAGAGAAGTGGGGCTTCAGGCTGCCTCCACACTCCCTGCATGGAAGTCCTCCCTGGTCCTAGCCATAGTCCTGAATTAATTCATCTGTGAAATGGGAACAGTGATTTTGGCTTTCATCCAATTCCAGGGGTTGGAGATGGAAACAACTGACATGGCTGAGGGAGGAAGGCAATTACCACAAGGGGGGAGGAAGGAGGGGGAATGGAAAGGGATGAAGAGGAAGAAAGGAACGTGAACTGTGTTGAAGCGCAGAAGACTACAGGTGGGAGGGCAGAACCCATGGTGGTGTAAGGTCAGCTGGAGGAAGGCTGGTTAAAAATCCCATTTCCTAGAGGTGCCTTGCTGGCTCAGTCAGCTGGGTGACTTCAGCTCAGGCCACAATCTCATGGTCTGTGGGTCTGAGCCCCGCATCAAGCTCTGTGCTGACAACTTGAGAGCCTGGTGCCTGCTTTGGATCTCGTGTCTCCCTCTCTCTCTGCCTCTCCTCAGCTTGTGTTCTCTCTCAGTAATAAATAAATAAACCTAAAAAAGATCCCATTTCCTACATTTGGGTTCTAAATGGCTTTTTGGTCCCTGGGGTGAGCTACACTATTCAGTGTGAATTTGGAGAAATGCCTTCTCTTCTTTCTCCTAATGTCCCCTGAAAGATGAGCAAATGACATCCATGACTTGACTCTGGTGACTTGGGTGCAGGGGGAGGAGGGAAGGCAGAGCTGGGCTGATGACCCATAGCCACTCATCATCCAGCATTTACTGGGCTCCCACCAGGGGCCAGACACTAAGCTAGTGGCAGGTGATCTGACTCTGACCTTGAGCTCCTCCAGGCCAAGCCTGGGAGAGACTAATCTGCAGGTAGATCAAATGCAGCCCATGGCAGTTTAATCCAAGGTTTTGGAGGTAGCAAGTCACAGCCAGGAGCACAGTCAAAAGAGCTAACTGCCTGGTGTAAACAAGGTAATGGATGCAAGCTGAATCCTGAAAGATAAGGCAAATAACAACAGGAACGGCATCCCTGGCACAGGGTACAGCTCTGTGAAGAGCTGGCATGCAAGGGAAGATGAAGTCGCTGAGGTAAAAAAGAAAGTGGCCTACGAACAGAGTTAGGGACAGGCATGAAGGGAAGCTGAGCCACTAAGCACACCACATTCATAATGTGATCCAAAGACAGCCATCCACAGGGGGCTCCACAGTTGCAAAGTCCTGTGGCAGCAGGATCAAAAGTAGTCCCCTGCAGGAGCACGTCAGTTGAGGTACAAAGCAAGTAAGCATAACTATCAGGCTCCCTGTCTGTAAGAGTGCTTATTGAATCAATATGCCCTTTTAGAATTCATGTGGGTGGTGAATGATTTCTGTTTCTGGCAACCATTGATCCTAACTAAAACATACTTTCGAAAGGGCCATAAAAAGGTAATGAACATGTTTCTGCATAATTTACTATGACCCCATTCCTATACTCCTGAAATTTAAAGCAGCAACCATTTAAACAATCTAACCCTCATTTCTCACTTCATCTGACTCACCCAAGTCAGTGAGACCAAAGTTGGAAGGGAAAGAATGCACCGTTTCTACAAAGTATGGTAGCAAGATGAGCCCACATGTACAAGGACACTCCAAGTAGACTACCAGAACCATGGCTTCCACCCACAGAGGGTTCCAATGCTAAGTGGAGGAGCCTAGAATTCATGAACAGTTAGGAAGGTCCTCATAGATACTAGTTCACAAATAATCTGGAGGTTGGAATTCATGCATTCATCTCTAAGTCTTTATTTACTTATTGGAGGGGAGAGATGTATAGGATGTGCAAAGGATTTCAAACTCTCACGACCCCGGGCAAGGGACCCCACTTACTGATTCTGGCCCAGCCAAGAGCCCCACCACAGCCATAGCAATCACATCAGGCCTGGTGGGAAGTTAACAGAAGAGCCACATGAAAGCAAAGCTATCATCTCACCTCCCGGGCTAATGTCCATTTCCATGTCCCATCTCAGAACCCCAGCACAGTGCAGAGAACAGACAAGAGGTGACAGACTGCCTGCATTCTAGTTCTAATTACGCCACTTCCTGCTGTGAATTCTCTGTGCCTATTTCCTCACCTGTAAAAAAGGAAATTACAGTACCCACCTCATGGCACCAGGCATCTGAGAGATGATCGCTGGCATTACCACACTATCTTAGCTTTTATTTTCTGTGCCACTTCACTGAGTGGTTATCAGAATAAATGAGAAGCCAACTGAAAACAAGTTGAAGAAATCCAAATTTGCTTTTATTTTCTTTTTGTTTTTGCTAATTTAAGAATGAACCGTGATAGCGGCTCAACTCTATAACCCACCCAGCCCAAGATTATTCTAGTGGTGGGGCCAAGAACAGCTCGAAAATCTCCCCTCATCAATGACCTCTTCTTAAAGCACAAGGACATCTTCCATAGGGCATCAACATGCACCTGTCATGTTGAATGTCAAGAACTGAACTAAAGCCTTCTTGATCCTTCTACATTCTCAGCCAGTAGTACTGCCTTCCGAGGTTAAGGACTCTAGGTCTGATATGTGATAAGTGGAGGAAAGCTTCTGTTCACATTTTGAGAAGAGTAGGTGCAGAAGTGTGGAGTTGAAGACCGTGACTCTCTGGACTTCAACCTCTCCTTTAGTCTGTACCTCCAAAGTGAAATGTTCTCACAACTCCCCTTTCCAAGCTTGGCTTTCTTCAAGGTATATAACCAAAGCGTCAGGAAGTCATCCAGGGGAAGCATACGAGGGTTTACACAAATGCAGGACAATGCATTAGTTTTTCCTGGGCCAGCAACTTTCAGGAGCAACCCCTCCAGCATTCTCCGGACTGTACTTCTAAGTCATGAATGGATTGTTCAGCATCCTCTGCTTGTTCTAAATGATTCCTAAAAGCTTCAGATAGTCTCACACAGTCTTACTGTCTTTGGTTCCTACTGGCATGTTATCCTACCTATAAAGCTACCAAACCCCTGACCCATGGATGCCTCTTTCAGATTTCATATCTTCCTCAAACTTACTAAATAAATCTCTAAAAGCAGTTACCTACCAGTTAATGCAAGAGTGAAGCCTAATATTGTGCAAATCACTGCTGAGACCAGCTCTGCAGGAGGCCAGGGAAGGAGGGCCTTGTTGGTCAAGAGGTTGTCTCCACGCCACCACAATCCCGCTCCCTGCCCACAGCACTCCTTTCTGCTTTGTCTCAGGCACACTGTGAACTGCCTCCTGCACACTGTATACTGCCTCCTGGTTGCCAGCAAGACTGGCAGGTGAAGCTGCTAGACTACATACAGGTGATCTGGTTTAAATAGATGCTGCACCGTGGGTCAGGACGCTGGGCCACAGCAACGGCATGCTGTGCGCCATCCTGCCTACTGATACTGAACAGAGTCAGAGTCACATCTGGGTTGCTCTACTTATTGACACCTTGGCTGGAAACTTTCTGGAGTACAGAAGGGTCGGGAGCCTGATCTGGAGGATAGGTATGATGCCGAATCTAAAACTACCTTGGCATACAAGTATTGTGAGGACGTAAGGAGGGCTCAGAACTTCATCTTCAGTGATCATTCTCCAGGGCTCAGGCTAGTACCAAGAGCCTAACACAGCAGTCAATGCCAATAACCTTCCCACTACTACGCAACAAGACAAGGAGCTGCCTGGAATGGAAACAGAAACACTAAAGCATTGCCTTCATTATCTTGATGCTTAAGCTTCCTGGGCCGGCAAGGCCAAGATGTTGACTTAGCCAGCTATCCCTGTTTCACCTCCAAGCACTGGAGATAGAAATTTCACGGGTTGGGGTTTCTTCCCTGTGACTTGGCAAATTCTGATTATCTCCATGTTGAACCAACAGTTCCTTAGGTACTAGGTGCAAAACCTCAAGCCCCAATCATTTTCTCCACAGGACTTACTGGCATATCCTTCAAGCCACTTCATTCGTTCCATTCCTCTTTTTCAGCCTTTCTGGACCTGCAGGTTTTCTGTACACAGGAACTGCCCAAAGCATGATGAAAAAAAGAAAGGGGCCAGCTTTCACCTCCTGGCCAACTTCTGCTCCCCACCATCTAGATTGGTCAAAGGGACTCAAAGATGACAGCCCAGTCCTCTTTGCCCTATCATGGGTTGCATTTAGGAGTTCCCAGGTCTCAGCAGGCTAACTCAGTATCCGACATGGTTCTTAAGAGGGAGCTGTGCTCACCCATGGCTGCTCAGTGAAAGTAACAGTTATGTCCAAAACGAGCCCTCTGTCCCTTCACAAATGTCAGCTGGCCAGGATGATCCCTCTCCTCTGCAAAGGGCTCTCAATCCTAACTCCCGAACAGCCCCAGACCATGTGGATGTCTCCTCCCAACTTGGCATGGGGGCAGCACAGACTTCCAAAAGGAACTCCTTTATTAAATGCAGTGAGCAGCCCAACACTGCTACGTGGGTCAAGTCACAGGTAATGCTGGAGAAGTGCCTCTGATTCACGCACGGCCAGATCTGCTGAGGAACCTGGGGATTCTGGGAACCAGACCCACAGATGCCAGAGGACAATGCTCCCTTTGCTGGTGCCATATCACCTAGCCTAATGGTTTCACAAGATCCAGAGGCCCATTCTGGAGACAGTTGGTAGGGAGGCAAAAATGGCGGTCTTAAGAGGTCTTCAGACAAGTGGACAGCTCAGCAGGACAGCATGTGTGTGCCCAGCGCTCACTATGCAGCAGCCATCACCAGCTTGGTAAAGGAGGACATATCACACAGCATCTTCAGGGCGCTGGAGGCAGGCGCTATGGCAGGAGGGAGGGAACAAGAGTCAAAACTTTGCTAGGTTAACACACCCAAACCCTGAAAATTTATTAAAAGAAGTCATTCTCAATGGGGAAAAAGCTGGATGTACAAGGACATATGTTCTAACAGCCAAGTGGTTACCAGAATGTGAACTCTGCAGTTAAGAGACCAACCTCAACCACTTTTTGGGGCAAGTGATGAATGCTAAGTCTCTTCTTCCTCATCTGTAAGACACAAGAACAGCCCCTCCTCCACAGGGATGTTATGAGATTAAATCAGACAATTTGAATAAAGCACCTTGAATATAACAGAAGTTCAACTACAAAGGTTGGCTCTTATTATTATGCATAAGGGCAGGAAGAGAATGCAGCAAAAAGGAAAGAGAAAATTGTTAAGGGTGATAGTGTTCAAGGAAGTTTTCCATGACTGTTCTGACAATATCAGTTTTTTAGATCTTGCCCATTTTTTAGTTGTTATGGAGGATGTCAAAAATTTTTGAGCCCTGTAGCTTAGAAAGAAAAAAGCAACGTAGAAAGTTGGCCATTTTTCATCATGGTTTTCCTCAGTTTTCTAGAAACTGCAAAACTCCTACAAGGTCTCTTAAGAATGCAGAAAAAAGGGGAAAACGGGAGGGCAGAGAAGAGGGAAATGAAGAAGGGTTTAACAATCAAAACTTAAAATGATCTGCCAGGGCACCTGGTGGGACAGTCGGTTAAGCCTCCAACTTCGGCTCAGGTCATGACCTTACATTGGTGAGTTCAAGCCCCGTATCAGGTTCTGTGCTGACAGCACAGAGCCTAGAGCCTGCTTCCAATTCTGTGTCTCCCTCTCTCTCTGACCCTCCCCACTCATGCTCTGTCTCTCTCTCTCTCTGTCTCAAAAATAAATAAAACATTAAAAAAAAAAAAAGGCTCTGCCTACAGTTGCTCACCCAGCCCAAAGGCAGGGCTGTGCACAGAGGGTTACTCTGTGTTGATTAGAGAGTCTGCTCTCCCAGCGGCTACTGCAAGGGCTGCAGGGCTGCCCCCTGGCTGGGCAGACCACCATGTGGCCAGAGAGGAGAGAGACCTTATAACCACAGGCAAGAGTCCATTCTCAGGACTCTGAGGCAAGGCACAACACCGCCTCTGTCGCTCTTCTTCCTCTGACAGTTTTTCAGCTGTTAAGAGTATATAAAAGTTTGGGTGCTTGGGTGGCTCAGACGGTTGGTTGAGTGTCCAATTTTGGCACAGTTCATTATCTCACAGCTCGTTAAGACTGAGCCCCGCAAAGGGCTCTCTCTGCTGTCAGCATGGAGCCTACCTCTCCCTGCTCCTCGCCCACTGGTTCTCTCTCAAAATAACTAAACTAAAAAAAAAAAAAAAAAAAGTACATAAGAGTCCAGTTCCATAAAAGAAACACAGAAATATTCATTGGTGCCAGAAACCAAAGAGATAATGAAGTATTTGCACAGACGTTGGAGAAGGCTAGCCAGTATTTACAATCTTTTTCTTTTTCATTCTATCCATAAATGCATTATGAACCTCAAAACCAAAAAAGGATTATTTTTTCAAATGTAAACACCATTATCACACATTAAAAGGTTAATAATTCCTTAGTATCAATAATTAATTACCCAGTGTTCAAATTTCCAGTTGTCTCATAAACATCATAAATGGGTGATTTCTCAATCTTTAAAAATTCAACTTCCCACAAAAGAAAACCAAAACCCAGAGAAGTAAGGTGATTTGCTCAGGATTACACAGCTGGCTAAAGACCAAGGGCCTGACCCACAGCCCACTGCTTGCTCTGATATCACACGGTCTGGCAGTGTGAACACTGAGGTAATCATTAGAAGTTTTCAAGTCAGCAAGTCTTAATCTAATAATGTGCCCTTTCTCTGAAAGAAAAGAATCACCACTAAAACCCTCCTAGTAATCATACACTCATTTTACTGGGATAAAAAGTAAGCTCTCAAATACTATCAGGTAGAAGTCAGATGTTGATCTTTATTCTGTGCTTCAATTTAGCCATGGAAAATGATTCTCAATGGGCTCTATCTAGCCTCTTCTCAACACTAACTAGCTCCCCCAGGCTGCAGCAAGCTGAAGAGAACCACTCATAGAGGAGGAGGTATCACATGGTGGGGATATGCATTCTAGCTGGGCATCAATGTGGTATCAACAAAGGTTAAGACTGCCTGATAATAGACCCAAAGGGTTTTAAAGATAATTTCTATCACACTATCAAGGAACTCATAATTTCTGTGCATTATAAATGTATTTAGAATAGGAGAGGGGCACCTGGGTGGCTCAGTTGGTTAAGCATCTGACTTCAGATCAAGTCATGATCTCATCAGGTATGGGTTCGAGCCCCACATCCAGCTCTGTGCTGACAGCTCAGAGCCTGGAGCCTACTCTGGATTCTGCGTCTCCCTCTCTGCCTTCCCCTGCTCGCATTCTGTCTCTCTCAAAAATAAATAAACATTTAAAAAAATTTTTTTAAAGAATAGGAAAAAACATGCTTCCATCTAAATCTATAAGGATAGATTTACCCCCTTTACACAACTGGACAAGGAAAGCACACACATAAAAGCAGGAGTGGATGGGAAGAAAACTATAGGCTCATCTCACTAATAAACACAGAGGCCAAAATCCTAAGTAAAATAAAAGCAAATCAAAAGTGTAGACATGCTTTTCCTCTGAAACACTTGGCTTCTTTTTTTTATTTCTTGTCCTCTTTTGATAGGGTCTTGTCTCCTACATGCGCACACTATAAACAGGCTGGGACGTATGCACAAAAATAACAGGACATACTGAACCATCTACTGAACGTGGACTCTAGATAATCTGACATTAGGAAATCAATTAAAGTAATTCGTCTTTTTAAGTAACTCAGAGGAAATGTTTATGCTCACTCATCTCATTTGATTCCAAAACGGCAATGAACAAAATTCAAAACCCATTACTTATCAAGAAAAAGGAAGAGTAATGGTAGCAAACTAGAAATATTCTGGACACTTCATTAATTGGAGGACATGCATTATTAAGCAATTTCATTAAGCTAGTGTGAGAACAGATGAGTCACAGGTACAAAAATGCCCAGATATATGTAGTAATCAAGAATGTGAGAGCAGCAGATTTCAAACAGAGAGGAAGGATAAATGGACTCTTCAATATAGGTCCTTACTTCACTTAGCACTGAAAAATAAATTTCAAGTGGACTGAAAAACTAAAGGTAAACAAATGCATTATAAGACAACACAGAGTTTCAGTATAGGATAATGGAAAGTTCTAGACATGAATGGTGACGATGGCTGCATAGCAATGTAAATGTACTAATGTCACTGAACAGTATGCCTAAAGCTTAAAATAGGGCAAAATTATAAACTGTACCTATATATTTTACAATTAAAAAATAAAATATAAAAAAACACAAAAAGATTATATCCTTGCAATGGGAAGAGCTTTCTTACGACACAAAACATTGGAGCTATAAAGGGAAAGATCTGAAGATTTTGCTATGTAAAAAAAGTTTTTTAATGTTTATTTATTTTTGAGAGAGAGAGCATGAGTGAGAGGGACAGGAATAGAGAGATAGCAAGGGAGACAGAGGATTTGAAGTGGGTTCTGTGCTGATAGCAGCAAGCCTGATGTGGGGCTTGAATTCACAAACCATGAGATCATGACCTGAGCTCAAGTCTGATGCTCAACTGACGGAGCCACCCAGGTGTCCCACTATGTAAACATTTTTAATGTAAAATAAAAGATTCTAAAACAAATGTCAAAAAACAAGCACTTTCAACAGAAAGAAAAAAAAAGAGAGAAGCAGTTGACTGAAGTATATACAGCTTGTATAACAGATAAAGGACTGGGGCAACTAGATGGCTCAGTCAATTCAGCATCTGATTTTGGCTCAGGCCAGGATCTCGCGGTCCATGGGTTCAAGGTCCACATCGGGCTCTGTGTCTTACAGCTCAGAGCCTGGAGCCTGCTTCAGATTCTATGTCTCCCTCTCTCTGCCCCTCCCCTGCTCATGCACGCTCTCTCTAAAATAAATATTAAAAAACTTTTTAAATACAGGATTAATATCTGAATGTATAAGGTTGTTATATATCAAAGTAGAGACAGATTATGATGAGTAATTCATAAAAGACATAACCTCATCAGGAATCAGGAAAACATACATGTAAAAAATTTCACTTCACTCATCAAATTAATAAATTAAATTAAAAATACTGATTTCCATAACTGCTAAAGGCATAGGAAAATAGTTATTCTCATCATTGTGGCTTTAACTGTAACCAGCAGAACCTCTGAAAGGCAACGAGGCAGCAGCTAGCCAGGTATCAGATGCATATGCCCTCCACTACTGGTCTCTAGGCTGGAAAGCTCCTAAATGCACACAAAATCCAAGAGCAAGGGTGTTCACTGAACCATTATTTTCTGTATCAGAAACAAAACAGCTCAACTCTATCTAGCAGGAAGTGGTGAAATACACGTTCATATATCCACCAATGAAACATGAGGTAGCAACTGACAAGAAGTAGAAAGGTCTCTATGTAACCCCCAGGGAAACATGTCACAACACGTGTTGTAAACAAAGGGCAGTTACAAAATAGTCCATATTCTGTGATCCCACTTTTGTCAAAAAAGTAAAATAAGATAACGTACTTTGTATAGCAAGAGAAATCTAGGAGAATGCATAGATCAAGCTACTAGTGGATATCAGCTAGAGTGGTATCATGAGAAATTTTCACTTTCTAAATTGCATTATTTCTGTGATGTTTGAATTATTTAAAATAAACACATTTCTGTAATTGAAAACACAAGGAATAAAAATAAAATTTTTTTTTAAAAACGCCTCCATTTTTCTGCCAAAACGGCAGGGAGGGGTAACTATGATCCCAATGAATGCCAGGTAACAATCTCTGCACAGTATTTGCCTCTAAAAAGGAAGAGGCAGAAGATCATCTAGAACCGTTGGGTCCTGTCAAGTGCCAATAGGAGCCCGCCTCCACTTCCTGGGCAGGGCTGGTGTAGTGGGAATGACGGGAACAGGGCCAGTCCTTCTGTGACGGCAGCCTGCACAGCACCCTCACCCACACGAGGGAAGGCCATGGCTGAAATGGTCAGTGCACACTTGAAGGAAAGCACGCTCAACACTGGACTCCAGCTATTTTTTTCATTCGCCTCTGATCTCTGGGTAGTTCTCAATCATGACGTAAGATTAAAAACATTTCTCGTGAGAAGGTCACAATAGAAATCAGACCAGCTACAACGAACTGCTGGTGACTTGTGGGTAAGAGCTATAGAAATCTAGTGTGTCCTTGGGTCACCTGGGTGGCTCTGTCAGTTAAGTGTCCGACTTCAGCTCAGGTCATGATCTCACCATCTGTGGGTTCGAGCCCTGCATCAGGCTCTGTGCTGACAGCTCAGAGCCTGGAACCTGCTTCAGACTCTGTGTGTCTCTCTCTCTCCCTCCCCCGCTTGTACTCTGTCTCTCTCTCAAAAATAAAAAACATTAAAAAAAAAAAAAGAGTCTTTTAATGGGGCAAGATGGCAGAGAAGGGAGCTCTGTAGTCTTTGCCCGCCCTCATCTATTAAACTGAGAAGGACTGAAGGGAAAATAGTCTGATCTACAAGAGTGAGTGGAGAACATACAGACTCCAGAAAGAAGACAACCCCAAAGATGCCTGAATGAGTACGAACTGGGGAAATTAAAAAAAAAAAAAAAGGGCTGGTCCAGAGGTGTGGAGGGGAGGGAACCCCAGGCTAACGCAGGGAAAGCAGGCAGTGCCCCAGAGAGACAAGGGGAAGAGAAAGAGAGACTGAAAACGCTCATAGAACGGTCTCTAGAGAAGAGATAAAGAACTTGACCAGGATGAAGAGCGATATTGTCACCCCATATATAAACACTGGGCGCGGGGAGAGAAATCCATCCCATCTAGCTGGCGAATCCTTCCTTGGGCTCAGCAGCAGCAGCACCAATTCCAGGTGGCACCAGGAGAAACTGCCCCTGCCCCCTCCCCCTGCGCGCTCCTGGCTGGGAGGGCGACTGCAAGTGGGAGCGCATCTCATCTCTGGGCGGAGAGGCGCCCATGCCATGTGGCACCAGGAGAGACAGCCCCTATCCCCTTCTCCTGTGCAACCCCGGTTGGGAGGCTGGACGCCATGGGGAGCTCATCTCAGCTCTGGGTGGTAGCATTAAAGTGCATGGACTAGGATTTGGAAGTGAAGTAGAGATTGGAAAGTATGGCTTGGCTCACCCATGCCACTGGGAGATCGGACTCAAAAGAGTGCCTTGCAACTTTTGGTTCGAGCAGAGCTTGGGGTGCCACCATTCTTCTCCACGCAACCACCAAGCAGGGGCTCGGAGAGCAGCCCCTGAGACCCGACCTACCTACTCCAAACCATGCCCATCTGCACAGAAGAGCAGCCCTTTTTTTTTTCCTTTTTTTCCCTTTTCATCTTTTTTTTCTCTCGCCATTCAGATATATTTTCCCTTATCTCATTACTATCTTTCCCCTCACTGGTTATACGCTTTTAGACTGTCCATAGTCTTTTGTTGTCTCTGTTCCCCATCTTTTATTCTCTTCTTCTTTTCTTTCCTTTCCTTTCCTTCCTTTCTCCTTTTGGTTTTCTTATTAGTTTGATTTGTCTGTGTGTTTGCATGCTTTTGTGCCCTGTGTGTCTGTTTTCCTTTTCAGGGCTACCTCAAGAAACAAGCCAAAGTACACATGGTGGAGAGTCCCAAATATCGCTGAGTAGGGAAATAAAATAACCAAAGGCACAACGAGAGAAAACGAGAGACACCATTAAAAAACACTTCCTAAAATGACTGGCCATGGACAGTCAACGAGCCTCCTTTAACAGAGCAATACTAACAGGTGCACAAGGAGCTTTTAAAACTGACAAGAGACAAAACTAGCCAAAATGACAAAACGAAAGAACTCTCCTCTAAAGAAATTCCAGGAAGAAGTCACAGCCACAGAACTGCTCAAAACAGATTTAAGCAACATAACTGAACGAGAATTTAGAATAACTGCCATAAAATTAATCACCAGGCTCGAAAAAAGCATTAGAGAAGCTATTGACACAAAGACTAGCAACCTTCAAAATAGCTGTGATGAGTTAAAAAAGGCTATAAATGAGGTGCATAATAAAATGGAGGCAGCCACTACATGGATTGAAGAGGCAGAGAGGAGACTAGGTGAATTAGAAGACACAGCAAAAGAGGAAGCCGAGAAAAAGAGAGAGAAATTGATATAGGAGCAGGAAAGGAGAATTCGAGACCTGAGTGATACAATCAAACAGAACAATATCTGTATCATAGGAATTCCTGAAGAAGAAGAAAGAGAACCTCCCCAGTTTGGGGAAAGAAACAGACATTGAAATCCATGAGGCACAAAGAACCCCCTTAAGATATAACTTGAATCAACTTTCAGCACGACATAGCATAGTGAAACTAGCAAAATATAAGGATAAAAAGAGAACTCTGAAAGCAGCTAGAGATAAAAGGGCCCTAACATACAAAAGGAAACCTATCAGAGTGGTTAGACCTATCTAACGAAACTTGGCAGGCCAGAAAGGAATGGCAGGAAATCTTCAATGTGATGAACAGAAAAAATATGCAGCCAAGAATCCTTTATCCAGCAAGCTTGTCATTCAAAATAGGAGAGATAAAGGTGTTCCCAAATAAAAACTGAGAGAATTCATCACCACCAAACCAGCCCTACAAGCAATCCTAAGAGGGACTCTATGAGGGAAATGCTGCAAGGAATTCAATGTACCAGAGACACCACTACAAACATGAACTCTAAAGAGAACACAATGAATCCAAACCCACATTTTTCAATAATAACACTAAATGTAAATGGACTGAATGCTCCAATCAAATGACACAGGGTAGCAGAATGAATAAAAAGCAAAACCCATCTATTTGCTGTATATAAGAGACTCATTTTAGACCTGAAGACACCTTCAGATTGAAAGTAAGTGGATGGAGAAATATCTATCATGCGACTGGAAGCCAAAAGAAAGCCAGAGTAGCCACACTTATATCAGACAAACTGGATTTAAAGTAAAGCCAGTAACAAAAGATAAAGAAGGTCATTATATAATAAGTACAGGGTTTCCCATCAGGAAGAGCTAACAATTATAAACATCTATGTGCCAAATTCAGGAGCACCCAAATACATGAAACAATCATAAATAGAAACAATCTTATTGATGAGAATGTGTTAATTACAGGGGACGTTAATACTCCACTGACAGCAATGGATAGATCAACCAGACAAAAAATCACTTAAGAAACAAGGGACCTGAATGACACATTGAAACAGATGGAATTGATAGATATATTTAGAACTCTGCATCCTGAAGCTACGAAATTCACCTTTTTCTCAAGTGTGCATGGCACATTCTCCAAGATAGAGCATATACTGGGACATAAAGCAGCCCTCCATGAATACAAACGAATTGAGATCATACCATGCACACTTCAGATCACAATGCTATGAAACTTGAAATCAATCCCAGGAAAAAGTCTGGAAAACCTCCAAAAATGTGGAGGTTAAAAACCACCCTACTAAAGAATGATTGGGCCAGTCAGGCAATTAGAGAGGAAATTTAAAAATATGTGGAAACAAATGAAAATACAACAATCCAAACTCTCTGGGATGCAGCAAAAGCAGTCCTAAGAGGAAAGTATATTGCAATCCAGGCCTATTTCAACAAACTAAAAAAAGTGCAAATTCAAAATCTAACAGAGTACCTAAAGGAACTAGAAGGAGAGCAGCAAGAGCATCCCAAACCCAACAGAAGAAGAAAAATAATAAAGATCAGGGCAGAAATAAACAATACAGAGTCCAAAAAACAGCTGAACAGATCAATGAAACTAAGAGTTGGTTTTCTGAAGAAATAAACTAAATTGATAAACCTCTAGCCAGCCTCCTCAGAAAAAAAAAGAGAACACCCAAATAGACAAAATCATGAGTGAAAATGGATCTATTACAACCAATCCCTCAGAAATACAAGCAATCATCAAAGATTACTATGAAAAATTATATGCCAACAAACTAGACAACCTAGAAGAAATGGACAAATTCCTAAACACACATGTACTACCAAAATTCAAACTGGAAGAGATAGAAAATCTAAACTGACCCATAACCAGTGAAGAAATCAAATCAGTTATCAAAAATCTCCCAAAGAATAAGAGCCCAGGGCCAGATGGCTTCCTGGGGAATTCTACCAGACATTTAAAGTGGAGTTACTACCCATTCTTCTCAAGCTATTCCAAAAACTAAAAATAGAAGGAAAACTTCCAAACTCATTCTACGAAGCCAGCACCACTTTGATTCCCAAATCAGAGACCCAACAAAAAAAGAGAACTACAGGCCAATATCCTTAATGAATACAGATGCAAAAATACTCAACAAGATACTAGCAAATCGAATTCAACAGCATATAAAAAGAATTATCCATCATGATCAAGTGGGATTCATTCCTGGATCACAGGGCTGGTTCAATATTTGCAAATCCATAATGTGATACATCATGTTAGCAAAAGAAAAAGATAAAAACCATATGATCCTGTTGATAGATGCAGAAAAACCATTTGACAAAATACAGCATCCATTCTTAATAAAAACCCTCGAGGAAGTTGGGATGGAAGGAACTTACTGAAACATCAAAAAAGCCATTTATGAGAAGCCCACAGCTAATATCATCCTCAAAAGAGAAAAACTGAGAGCTTCCCCCTGAGATCAGGAACATGACAGGGATGTCCACTCTCACCACAGTTGTTTAACATAGTGCTGGAAGTCCCAGCATCAGCAATCAGACAACAAGAGGGAATAAAAGGCATCAGAATTGGCAAAGATGAAGTCAAACTTTCACTTTTTGCAGATGACATGATACTCTACATGGAAAACCTGAAAGACTCTACCAGAAGCCTTCTAGAACTGATTCATGAATTTAGCAAAGTCGTAGGGTACAAAATCACCATACAGAAATCAGTTGCATTTTTATATATCAATAATGAAGCAACAGAAAGAGAAATCAAGAAACTGATCCCATTCACAATTGCACAAAAAACCATAAATTACCTAGGAATAAACCTAACCAAAATGTAAAAGACATGTATGATGAAAACTATAGAAAACTTATGAATGAAACTGAAGAAGACACAAAGAAATGGAAAAACATTCCATGCTCATGGATCGGAAGAATAAACATTGTGAAAATGTCATTATTACCCAAAGCAATCTACACATTCAACGCAATCCCCATCAAAATTGCACCAGCATTCTTCTCAAAGCTAGAACAAACTATTCTCAAATTCATATGGAAACACAAAAAACCCCAAATAGCCAAAGTATTATTGAAGAAGAAAACCAAAACAGGAGGCATCACAATCCCAGACTTTAGCCTCCACTACAAAGCTATCATCATCAAGACAGTATGGTATTGGCACAAAAACAGACATGTAGAACAATGGAATAGAATAGAACTGGTCCCAGAACTGGACCCACAGATGTATGGTCAATTAATCTTTAAAAAAGCGGCAAAGAGTATCCAATGGAGAAAAGACAGCCTCTTTAGCAGGTGGTGCTGGGAGAACAGGACAGCAACATGCAGAAGAATGAAACTAGACCACTCTCTTACACCATACACAAAATAAACTCAAAATGGATGAAGGACCTGAATGTGAGACAGGAAACCATCAAAACTCTAGAGGAGAAAGCAGGAAGCAGGCTCCTTGACCTCAATTGTAGCAATTTCCTACTCGACACATCGCCAAAGGCAAGGGAATCAAGAACCAAAATAAACTACTGGGACCACAATAAGATAAAAAGCTTCTCCAAGACAAAGGAAACAATAAAAAAAAACCTAATAGGCAACTGACAGAATGGGAAAAGATAGTTGTAAATGACATATCGGATAAAGGGCTAGTATCCAAAATCTACAAGGAACTCACCAAACTCCACACCCGAAAAACAAATAATCTAGTGATGAAATGGGCAGAAGACATGAATAGACACTGCTCCAAATAGGACATCCAGATGGCCTATAGTCACATGAAATGATGCTCTGATCACTCATCATCAGGGAAATACAAATCAAAACCACAGTGAGATACCACCTCCTGCCGGTCAGAGTGGCTAAAATGAACAAATCAAGAGACTACAGATGCTGGCGAGGATGTGGAGAGACAGGCACCCTCCTACACTGTTGGTGGGAATGTAAACTGGTGCAGCTGCTCTGAAAAACAGTGTGGAGGTTCCTCAAAAACCTATCAGTAGAACTCCCCTATGACCCAGCAGTGCCACTGCTGGGGATTTACCCAAGGGATACAGAAGTGCTGATGCATAGGGACACATGTACCCCAATGTTCATAACAGCACTTTCAACAATAGCCAAATGATGCAAAGAGCCTAAATGTCCATTAATTGATAAATAGATCAAGAAGATGTGGTTTATATATACAATGGGATACTACGTGGCAATGAGAAAGAATGAAATCTGGCCATTTGTAGCAAAGTGGATGGACCTCGAGGGTGTCATGCTAAGTGAAATAAGTCAGGCGAAGGACAGATACCGTATGTTTTCACTCATAGGACTAACAAGAGAAACCTAAAAGAGGACCATGGGGAGGGGAAGGGGGGAAAAAGAGTCAGGGAGAGGGGGGGAGGCTCTTGAATACTGAAAATGAACTGAGGGCTGAAGGGGGAGAGGGAAAAGGGAAGGGGGGTGATGGTCATGGAGGAGGGTACTTGTGGGGAAAAGCACTGGGTGTTATATGGAAACCAACTTGACAATAAACTACATGGAAAAAAAAAAAAAGGAAAGAAATCTAGTGTATCCTAAAATGGCAATGAATGCCAAGAGCTGGAACAGCACAATACTGGAAAGCTGGTCAAAGAAAGGGTGTTAATCAACTAACTAGCCTCTACCACAACCTGTGAATGATGAAGCCAAGAATGGGAAGAGAAAAGGAATGGAGAGGGAAAGCAAACAAAAGTTAATTACCAAGCACTGCTACACACCTGAACACAGTTCACATTTAATCCCCACAACAATCCAGGGGATGCCACAGAAGAGGAGACTCAAAGGAGCTCACAACTTCCTCAAAATTACAAAGCTACAACCCCCGGGTCTGGATTTGACTATTGTCTGCCTACAAGTCCAGTGCACTGGCAGCTCCTCTGATAAGCCAGTCAGTCGGCCCCAAACTTCCCAATACCGGAGGCTGTATCCTCAGTCTACCCAGGGAGACTCACCTGTGAGCTGGAGGGCAGCACCTGGGAGTTCGGCTCCTCTGAAGGGGCTGCTCCTGAGCCCATTGGGCTCAGCGTAGTGATTCGGCTGGGCTGGCCACGCAGTGTCAGAGTAATGGTGGTAGGGACCTTCAAGCCTGACGGGGGAGGGGTTGGGTTTGGTCACAGCCTCCACTTTCTTCTCCTGGACAGTTTCTTCACATCACACACCATCCCCTCAGCCTCCCACCTCAGTATTCCCAGCTGGATCATCTACTCTCTATCAGTCAGTTTGAAAGGCAACAGGAAACAGCTGTGTTCTTTTGACCTCTCTAGGGGCTGGTCCCACACAGCTGAATCTTTGAGAGTCAATACCAGGACCCTGCTGGCTGGGTTCAACAACATGCCTTGCACAGGTGAGATGGGAAGGTCCTGGGGAAAGATCCCGTATCTAAAAGTTCCCACGGCTGTCATAAGAGACTCACCTGATGCTTGGTTCGAGATCTGAGCCAGGCCAGGGAGGCTGCTTGCCAACTTAGCGAGGCCCCCATTGGTCAGCAGCTGGTGGATGGCTGTGGGCTTCCCACCAGGAGCGGCACCCAAGGAGGAGAGAGTGGTGGCCACAGGAATGGTACGTACAATGGTGCTGGTGCCTGTGGTGATGGCACCCAGGCTCTGCATGGGGGTGGGCAACTTCACACTGGTGGCCTGTGGGACACACAAGCCCAGTGATCAGAAGCTATTGCCCAACAGCAATGTTCAAGTATGGAGGGCCCATAGTATTAAAGGTTACCATCCAATGAGCACCTACTACATGCAAGGTACTCTACCAGGCATTTTCCACATACTAGCTTACTCAATCCTCAAAACAACCCTTTGAGAGAGTATACTATTATCCTTATTTTACAGACAAGGAAACAAAGATACAGATAGGTCAAAAACCTTGCCCAAGATCACACAGTAAGTGATGGGAGTCTTAACCTCTGGTAGTTCCCAGGGTGAAGTCAGAAGGCTGTTTTGACCCAGACTCCAGACCCAGACTCCCTGCCAAAGCCAACTAAGCTAAGAATGCCTCCTCCCCACACCTGTCCAACCCAGCGGAAGGCAGATGTGCACCTGTGGGGCTGGCCCTGGGGAGGGATTTGCTGGGAGGCCAGAGGTCTTGCTGCTGATATCCTGCAAGCTGAAGCTGAGGCCTTGAAGGAGACTGCTGGCTGATGTGCCCCCTAGAAGAGGATATAACAGATGTCAGAACAGGCTCAAGCCCTTATCCCAAGAGCAGTCACACCCATCCATCCTCAACAACCAACTAAAATACCCAATGCTCTTTCCCTGGGACATTTCCAGGGCTCTCAGAAAGACGCCAGGAAGGACTCCCCAGGCATGTATACTGCATGCCCACATGAGGAAAGCTACTATTCTAGACACACTGCCTTGAATTTGCTGTGCATATCCAAACCTACTCCAAACCACCTGTCTTACATTTTGGACAATTTTAGGAAAACCAGAGAATTTGAATCCCAGTTCAGAAATCTAAATTCCATCCTTTCCAGGGAAAGGGACAGTTTTTTAAGCCAAAAGAATTCCAAATACCTGATTTACACTTTGCTACACATAGTCCAGTGGCCACAAAACAAAGAGAGAGGTGCTCCTGAAGGAGGACACCTACAGAGCCTTGGCCCTGCTTGGCTCAGGCAACCAGCCTTCCTATGTAGGGTGGGATGGTGAAAGTGATGAGACAAGCAGAGGCAGAAAGGTGCCTCGTTTTGCTAATGCTAGTACAGCACAATCTTCAATTTTCTGCAATCAGATGTGTTTAAAAACACCACAGTGAACACAATACATAGATCTCCCACCAGATATATCTTCTTATACTACAAAAGACACTATCTGCAGACTGGGGTCTCTACTCACTGTAGATATTAAGACCAAGAACTCTCCCACCTCAGTGCTAATTCCAGCTTCACCTCAAGCCTCTATGAAAGCCTGCAACCCAGAGGAGCATCCTCCAGATTCGGCTGCTTTCCCAGAACCATCCTCCAGCAGCAGCCCAAAGAAGATTTAGCTGGGAGGCAGGAAATGCTGAATTACCAGATACCTGGGAGGGAGCTGCCAGGAGAGGTGGCCACTAGGCGGCTCTGGAGTGTATGCAAGGCATTGGGGGCAGTGCTGCTGGAGACTGAGGAGGCTGGGCTGGCTGACACTCCCCCTTCAGAAGCATTTGACCTGGAGACAAAGACAGGAGGTCCATTATCCAAAGGTTGGAGGGCAGCAGACCCCAGCAACACAGGGAGGGTCCAAAGTGGGGCCTAGTAAGGCTTTCAGTAATAGACACTAGAACCTATAGTTTTCTTTGTTCTACTTTCTGAATATGGTCTCTAGTTCTTCTGAAAGCCGGGTCTAAAATAAAGATTTCAAACCTTAAAGCAAGAGCTGGGAAGCTTTGCAAACTTGCAGTAAAAAAGAATTGAATTGATGCCCCACCTCTCAAAAAACAGCAAAGATCCCACTGAGAAAAACGTCATATTCCCAAAACTGACAGAGTCCAGACTCTATCACCTTTCTAAAGCACTAAAAGGATCAGAGAAAAGGGGACAAGAAAGAATCAGAGCCAGAAAGGCCAAGAAACAGACTCACTTGGCAGTGGTGAGAAGCCCTGTGAGCTCCTTGGTCCCTGATGAAGCCTGCCCCAGCGTCATGGTGATGGGCTTCCCGCCCCCAACTGCAAAACAGAAAACCCCAGCGCCACTGCTCAGTCCTGCCTGGCCCCTACCTTTCAAGGTTTCACAGCCCAGGCTAAATCCAAAATATTATAGACAAAGACTGGAAGAAGAAAAATGGAGAAGTACAACAGCAGAATAGGGAGAGTTGGAGGTATTTTTCTTCCAATTTTTAAACTTTCTAGAATATTTTATTACCTTTTTTCCCCTAAAGATTTTAAGTAATCTCTACACCCCCATGTGGGGCTCCAACTCAGGACCCCGAGATCAAGAGTTGCATGCTCCTCTGAACCAGTCAGGTGCCCTTGGAATATTTTATCTTTAATTGAAATTGACAGAGAACAAAATATAATGATGCTCTGGATGCTCCCCCTGATCCTCATTCTGCCTCCCTGGTTCTAGTTCAGATCAGGTCACTGCCCACTTTTGCCCCATGTGGTATTTCATGTCCTCTCTGCTCTGGGGACATCTTACACTGAAGTACAGGCTAAGATGTCCAGCAAGTAGCCACCAAGATAGCAATGTTATGTGCTTTGAGAGAGCTCAGTTTTTATTTAGACAGACCAGAGGAACTCACCTTCTGGAGCTCCTCCTTGGGAAGGAGTACAAGGCCCTCCAGCTGTGTCCCCTTGGGAGATAAGGGACACCTTAATCTTCGGTCTCTTGGAAGTCTTACTGCCAGGAAGAGGACTGGAAGGATGGTGGCGCTTCAGCTGGACCCTAAGATCCTCTTTCTCTGCCTCCTCCGTTTGTTCTGATGAAATGGGCACTAAGAGACAGAGCTAAGGTAAGGTCTTCCACAATCCAAAAAAGCCCGAGAGACACTGACAGACAGTGGCAGCAGGGGCATGACTGTAGATCACATACTAAGTTACACTTCAAAGGCAACTGCCAATAATTCAATCTCATCTCACTCAGGTCCCACCTGTGGTAGACACCATCTTGTCCTCTCCGAGGATGACTCCATCCCCATCCCTTATCCTTTTCTGCAGTTAGAAGGAAGGGGCCTCTGAGTTGGTGGAAACAAAAAGGAAAGAAGACACCCTGACCCTGCCTCGCAAAGGCCAACCAAAAAAGAGGACTTACTGTAGTGGATCTAAGCAGTGCTTTCTGGACTCAAACAATGTGATCATTTTCCTATTTCAAGCCCACCTTCCCATCATACAGCTGGGGGACAGTGAACATTCCACAAAGCAGCAGCAGAGGAGAACACTACCCTGTCCTCTCTAAAAGAGAAATTTTTCACAAGGCTCTCAGAGTCCTACTCTGTCCTAAGAGCCCACGGTTGAAGATTTGCTGCCAAATGAAGGCAACAAGAAAGATTATTGCCAGGAATTAAGGTTGGCTTTGAGGGGCTACTAGGCAAGGGAGCATCTCGGCCAAGACAACTTTACAGCTCCTGGGCAACAGTAGTCCATGTCACAACTAGTCCCCAGGTCATTTGCACTAGTAGAGAGAAAGGCCAACTGTTCAAACGTGGATTTCCCCCTCCACTGAATCAAAAGGACTCATCCTGTACATGGCCAAGCCTCCTGGACTTTAAAGTTATCCTTCAGGTTTCCTCAGAGAGCCCCTTCTCTTTTTTTTAAATTTTTTCATTTTTTATTTTAAGTAGGCTTCACACCCAGCACAGAGCCCAATGTGGGGCTTGAACTCATGATCCTGAGATCAACACTTGAGCAGAGATCAAGAGTCACACACTTAACCAACTGAGCTACCCAGACACCCCAGAGATCCTGCTCTTTAAAGCCAGAAGCCACCCCAGTCCCTCTTCTTAGCATAGGCAATCAGGAGTAGGGTTGGGAGGAAAGCAGTAGTATATGATGGGAGGGATGGG
This sequence comes from Suricata suricatta, assembly GCF_006229205.1. NCBI lineage: Eukaryota > Metazoa > Chordata > Mammalia > Carnivora > Herpestidae > Suricata > Suricata suricatta. The sequence goes on along the minus strand of NC_043703.1, from coordinate 89,882,168 downwards.
AGTCCTGGCCTGGGCCATAGAGGGCTATGCCAGGCCACAGAGCATAACCAGCTGGACGGATCACTTAGGGGACAAATGCACTGACTAAAATCAGAATAGGAAGGAGGGTAAAAGGGTTAGGAGTTATAGGTTTTATGCTTATGAGCTTATGACAAGTGGCTGGTGTGCTTGTAGCGGCCAAGATGGAAGCAGGAAACCAGAGGCAGGGAGAAAAATACACAAGGAAACTAAGGTTCACAGGCAATGGGCCACAGGCACACACAGGAGAAGCAAAGCCAAGAACCACAAAAAGCCAAAAAAAGGAAAAATCATGAGAGGCCAACAGAAAGTATGGAGAAAAAGCAGTCTATGAAGTAAGTAGAAAGGAGTCAGCCAAGGAAAGAATCAGAAGACAGAAAAAGGCAGAAAGAAAAGCAGGAACCAGAAACAAATTAAGAAACAGAATGGGAAAGAAACTGAGGGAAAAGTAGAGAGAAGCAGAGAACGGAGTGTGAAGAGGTGAAAGGAAAAGCAATACTCACCAAAGAGACAGGAGGAGGTGCCGGGAGGAAGAGCTTTCCTCACCAGCATATTTTGTTTCAAAAAAGCAGCAAACTGTGCTGGAATGAATCAGAAAGAATTACAGAATCACAGCCAGCCAGAGAAAGGAGAAAAAGAGAGGGAGTAAGAAAAAGATATGAAAATGTTCTAGAAAATGGTCAACAGGGGCCCCATTCCAGAATTACTGCATGGGTTTGAAACCTGACTCCCAGTAATTTAATTGGAATCACCTATAAACCAAAAATAATAAATATACCTGCCTCATGGGGCCATTGCCAAGATTCAACAAGCAATAGCAAGTCAAATACCAAAAAGAGGGCATGGCACATAGTCGGGCTCCATAAAAGTTAGCTATAATCATTCCCTCTTGCCTGCCAAAAGCCAGGGCGCTAGCGCTGCTGCTCTGCACCATATTCTGGGTCCCATTTCAAACCCAGCTCACCAATCAGCCCCCCAGAACTCCTTAGATTCTCAACTAATTACTCCTCCATAAGCAGAGCAGACATTTGGCTCTCTCTTCACCAAAAGCCTACGGGAACACCACCAACCCAGAACTCGGCTCTGGCCTCCACCTAAGAAGATCCAGGTCACAGACCATCCACATGCACGTTAGAGGCTTGGCCTTCTCTTTGCCTTTACCGATCCCCTCACACTTGTACTCCTTGTTACTACCAATCTTAAGGGAACCTTCTTAAGATGCCTAAGTTTAAGTCCTTTGTCTCCACTAAAAAAGAACAACTAAAAGAAACTAACAAGAAACCACTTCCCCTGTGAGCAGATCAGCCTGCTGTCATCTCTACATCTCTCTACTGGACAGTCAGCCTTGGTGCTGCCACTTTCCAGGAGTGTGAGACCTCAGATGATACGTGTTTCTGGATACATACACACACAATGCCCAAGAGGCCTTACCTCAGGCCTGTACAAAAGGATCAAAATGGGGGCAGGGGGAAAGCCACTGTTTCTTTTCTACCTACCTGCAAAACTCTCCCTTTTCTGTAGCTTCAGTAGCACTCACTGTTCTCCAAACTCTAATCTCAACCATACAAACATTTCCCAGCCTACTCTAAAACCTATCTGCAGAGAGCCTGATAAACTTCATTGAAAGTCCCAATGTGGGAAGCTTAACCTTGAAGGTCAAAACAAAGAAAGGGCATAATGCCATGTGCTTGCCCTGGAACCTGATGAATAAAGCTAATCACCCTCTCCACATGATCTCAAAAGTGCCTTGAATGCAGGAGTGGCTGGGCAGGGCCTAAAACAGAAGAAGTAGCTTCCCCAGTCAGGAGTCAGAAAAAAATTTTAGGCAAATACACATGGAGTTCAGCTCATAAAGCCTAACTTCCGCAGAACACCAACGCAAAACTATAATTAGTGGAACTATATTGACCCACTAATGCACAGACCTTTTGTGATGTCTTACCCTTGAAAACAAGTATTTAGTTCAACCTAATTTTGTCTGGACAGAAATGTGAGAAAGGGTACCTCTCACATGCCCCAGAAGAAGCTACAGATGTCAGTACTTTCCAAATGCCACATGATGTCACTATGGAAGATAACCTGAGAGGCCACTGGGCCAGGAAGCTATACCTTGGGCTTGTTTGTGGGTCAGCACAGCTTCTGTCCGCTGTACATGTCTCTTCAGGAGCTGAGAGCTCCCGATCTGACTGGACTTCTGGGCAGAGGTCACTGTGGTCACTTTTGTCTTGGGACTGGAAGTGGGACTGCTGGATACACTGGAAAGATCCTGAACAGACAGGGTAAGAAAGATAAGAGCAGAGCCAATGCTGTGTGGATTTGACCATTAATTACCAAGTCCACCTGAATTCCCTAATCAGAAATTCTCACAGGAACTCTAAGGCCTACAGCACTGGCAAAGCAGACAAACATCTGCAGGAAGTGAAGGAACCAACTCCACAGTCTTACTTCCCCAGCGAAAGCTCTCCCTCCCTGCCTTCATTACCTCTGAGCCTGAGGGTGAGGCCGGCAGCTTGGCAGCTGGTGAGGCAGGCCGACTGCCCCGCTCAGGGACCTCAAAGGCCAAGTCTCTGCGGGCTACATCCCGAGGCTTCTTCTTCTTCTCAGCATCCTGATCCCGGGGCTCAGAGCCCATGTGTCCCTCGGTGCGAGTGAGCACTCCAGTCAGGAAGTCCACGATCTCATCCTAGTATGAAGAGGGGCCCAGCCCACTGAGTCCTTCAGTCTAGGGAATAGGAACCTCCCCAACAGGTTCAACTCAATTCAATCCACCCTGGCTTTGGCATCTGGTGTGCCAGTCCCTCTCCAGGCACACAGAGCCAGGCACAAACCCAAGCCTTAGCCAAAGACCAGCAGGAGCCTGTGCCCTGATGCTCCTGTAGGGGTGGTGCTCCAGGATGGCTGTGCTCCCCGCTTCATCCAACAAACCCTATCTCCCCTGATGCACCATATGCATCTTAGACAGTCACTCTCATTTCCCCTTTTCTTTGCTTATGATTTAGTTCTACCAGAGTCCCCACTGGATACTCATTCAGAGCCAAAGAGGCTGCTGCCAACAAGATCAAGCCTAAAAGGTTGAAAGGCAAGCGAAGCTGAGAAAAACACATAAAACAACTGTGTACCTGAATACATCTGTCCACCATGCTCTGAGTCAGCCCCTCTGATTTCTTCTTTGCTTTGCTTATTCTAAGAGTCAGAGAAGAGAAAATGGCATCACATCAAAGCAAGAATGGACTTATCTTCTGTGTTGGTTATTTTCTAGTCCCAGGAAGGAGGAACATTAGCTCTCAAGCAGGTGTCACAACCTCTCTGAACCAGTTTCCACATCTGCAAAGTGGGGAATCATAACACCTCACTCATAGAATTGTGGGGATTACAAAAATAATATATATATAAAACCACAGAACATATGGAAATTGCCTCAGACTGTACATTCCAGAAGTCCTATACCTATGGCTTCATAGATAAACTCTATCAAACCTCTAAAACCTTATCTAGAAGTCCCCCAACAGAGGTCCACACCCTGAGATCACTGGTTGCTGTTGAAATGAGATTCACAGAAGATGAAAGGTATCATAGGTTAGTTCTAAAGGGATGAGAGAGGGACACCTGGGTGGTTCAGTTGGTTAAGTGTCTGACATTGGCCCAGGTCATGATCTCACAGTTCGTGGGTTCAAGCCCTGTATTAGGCTCTGTGCTGACAGCTCGGAGCCTGGAGCCTGCTTCAGATTCCATGTCTCCCTCTCCTCTGCCCACTCCCAACTAGCACTGTTTCTCTCTCTCTCTAAAATAAATACAACATTAAAAAAAAAAAAGGCGGGGGGGTGGTTAACAGAAAATGGCCACAGATGGCTGCATTCTCCTCTTTGAAAGCTAGTCTGAAAACCCCTGGCTTCCAACTGGGGAACCTTAGCAAAAGAAAAATGGAGCCCAAATGACAGGGTACATAGAGAACAATATTCTGAGCCTCCAAATTCTGAGACCCCAATTTACTGACTGGCTGGCCTCTGACCTAGAGTAGCACCCTCATCATACAGATAAGGATCATGAGTCCCAAAAGTTAAGCAGTTTACCCAAGCTTCTTAGCAAAGCAACCAAGACTAAATTAAGGTATCCCAATCCTCAGGCTGACGCTCATGGCACCATACAAATATGTCTCATAAGCAGCCTCCTGACACAGCTCCCACTAAGGTATCTCCATCTCTCATGTTCCCTCATAGCCACTCAACACACACGCGCGCGCGCGCACACGCGCACACACACACACACACACACACACACACGATACCTTACTATAGATAATAATGTCTGAATAACCAACAAAGACAATCTATTTACATGAAAACACTGCCTTGAGCACCAAAGCATCAGCTTCTAGGCCCAAAAGAAGATGCCAAATGACAAAGATCAGTATTTCTCCAAAATAGCTCTGTGTAAGAAATTGACATACAGATGGGAACAGATAACTGCTTTAAGCTGCTAGCTAAAACACACAAATGAAATTAATCTCAAGGTGCCTGGGTAGCTCACTCAGTTAAGCATCAGACTTCAGCTGAGGTCATGATCTCGCAGTCTGTGAGTTCAGGCCCCGTGTCAGGCTCTATGCTGACAGCTCAGAGCCTAGAGCCTATTTTGTATAGTGTGTCTCCCTCTTTCCCTCTGCTCTTCCCTAACTCATGTTCTGTCTTTCTCCCCCCACTTCTCAAAATAATAAACATTACCAAAAAAATTTTAAGATATTAATCTCTACAATTGAGCATATAAAAAAAGAAAGCCCAGTAAATGATACAACCTCTTTTTCAGTACATTTCATGAAAGCATAATTAAAGTCTCTACAGGCAGCCAGTCTTGTAAGGCACCAGTGGCTGTCTCAATGACCAAAAGTGCCCTTCCAAACTCTGGCTGTTTTTACTCCAAAATACAAAAAGGATGCTTAATACAAGTAAAATGTTTTGGGTTTTTTTTAGTTTATTTTTGAGAGACAGAGAGAGACAGTGTGAGCTGGGTAGGGTCAGAGAGAGAGGGAGACACAGAATCTGAAGCAGGCTCCAGGCGCTCAGCTGTCAGCACAGAGCCCGACGCAGGGCTCAAATCCATGACCTGAGCTGAAGCTGGACGCTCAACTGACTGATTCACCCTGGTGCCCCTTAATACAAATAAAATCTATGTTCACATACATCCTTAGTAAGAAAGAAAATGTAAGAAATGCCTACTACCCCAGTGAAAGCACAATGACCAAAACTACCTTCACAGAGTCTCAAAGTATCTCCTTCCCATAGGGTAACTACTAATCACAAAGGGAAATATAGTATCTTTACCATGGAGAACCCTGGAAGATGCCACCTTAACCATATGATCAAGGTTAACATTACCAATGATAAGACACATCAGTATCATGTATCCTCAGGGAAGATGTGCTGAGGGCTTATCACCTCTGGGATTCCTGCCAAAAATACATATGCTCAACCTAATCACAAAAATGTCAAAAACCTACATTAAGAGGCAGCCTACAAAATAACTAGCCAGAAGTCTTTAAAATATCAAGGTCACAAAAAACTAAGGAATAGTATTGAATTCAAGAACACTGAAGAGACAAGGCAACTAAAAACAACATGTGATCCTGGACTGGATACTGCACAGAAAAAGGACATCAGTGAAACAACAGACAATATCAGCATCTGTAGATTATAGTGTCATATAATGTTAATTTTCTCATTTTGATCATTATACTTTGGGTATGTAAGACACTAGCATGCAGGAAATCTGAGTTAATAGTATATAATAATTATTTGTACTATTTTTTTTGCAACTTTTTATAAATCTAAATTAGTTTAAAATGTAAAACAGTTCCCCTTTTCACAGAAGCAGATTTAGTCTATACCTACATCACCACTTCACAGGCCTCTCTACAACACTGCAACATGGCTCTCTCACAGCTCTGGGGGAACTTAAGCACCTGAGATTATCGTCAGCTCCCCCAACCACCACCAAGCTGTTCTCAGCTCGAATCTTCTCCCGGAAATCCTCCATGGCTTCAGGATGACACTGCAAGGAATTCTGCCCGATGACAAACAGGACTGGAGTCTTCATATCCAAGAGGGGATCATCCACATCCTAAAACATGTACAGATTTTACTATCAGCCAGTTAATATTCACTGTGCCCTGACCTGGTGAGTCCACTGAGGGGAGTCGGCCTGACAACTGTAGTCACTAAGTGCCAGTTTAGGCAAGGTATGCACCCCCTTAGTCTTACCAGCCAATGACCCAGCAGTCAGCTGTACCCCATGCTTACCCCTCGGGGACCATCCACAGTAAGTAAAGGAAACCCAAGGCAGACAACTGCAGTGACGTACTCCATCACTGACACCTGGAAATAATACAATAGTGTGTCTCAAGGTCAAGTGACATCACCGTAGCTACATCCTACCCAGAGTACATAGGTGGTCCAGACGTACCAGCTAGTCCCATCTCCTCCCCACCAGTCCTAATCCTCAGGGGTACCAGCCATAGTGGCAGCAGTAAAAGCACAGGACACAAGATACACTGTTCCACCTGGAGAATTTAAGCCCTGAGAGGATCCCAGCAGAGGGTGAACCACAGGGTAGGAAGTTCAGTGCTTCCAATCCTATCAATTCCCTAGACTAGTGTCCTGTTCACACTTTTTCCTCCACTAATAGCAAATGCAATCAGGAGAAAACAAATGTTGCTCTTCTTCCTTACATGAAGAAAATCTCTTCCTTTTGAAATTTAATGGTTAGCTCCCAGGCACTCCAAATTTATTAGAGCAGTCACTGACTGAATTCTGCCACTCCTAGGACCAGGGAGTTTAGAAAGATAGCCCTCTTCCTCTCATGGCCCTGGATGTCATACTTAACCAGACCACTTGAAGCAGAGCAGACTTTGCTTAGTTGATCCACTTGAGAACTTGAGCTTTGGACAGGTCAGGGACACTTACACAAACTAATGAACATACAATAATGAAGAAAAGGTTCCTTGATGTTGTAGAAAAGCATAGAATATGAACACAACATCAAATTCCAAAGCTATTAAAATTTATGCCTACTAGAAATTTTTTTCTTTTTAAGTGAGAGAATAGTATTTGCATTTGGGGTGGGGGAGGAATATTTTTTTCAGAGATACATGCTAAAATATATATAAATAAAATGATATTTGGGATTTTCTTCAAAATAATTGGAGGAAAGAGAAAGTGGGCAGGGGTAAGATGAAAAGAGCTGGATCATAAATTAATCACTGATAAAGTTGGGTGAGGGGCCCACAGGGTTTATTATAGAACTGTTCTCTAAGTTTCTGCTTAAAATTTCCACAATAAAGTTAAAAAAAACGCCTTCTACACTTTAAAATGCATTTAAGTAAGCAGATCATCTAGCACAGTGCCTTGAGCATAAAAAAGGACTCAGTGGTAGCAAGCAGCAGTATTAGTCTTCTGTAGGACAACCTCCAAATGACATGGAAATTACTTACGTGACAGGCCACCAAAGCTCCAGTATTCCAGCCAATCAAGATAATGGGTTTGTGGGGGGAATGGCTGTGAATCTTCGTGGGAAGAGAAAGCAGACAGTAAGACAAGAGATTACAGCTAGGTGCAGAACAAGCCTAGCACACTGGGTGTGCCCCAGTGAACTAAAGCACGGGCATTCTCACCTCCAGCACTTTGCTTCTCACCGCCCCAATCATATGCTCAAGACACTGCAGAATTCCTACCCCACTACCGTTGTTCAGCAGATGGGTGGCTACAGGAATGACCTAAAGGAAAGAAAGTGGCAGCCATGCCAGCAGAGGTAAGTTTCAAATCTCTCAATTCTGCCTAACCTACTATAAATCCCTTCTACCTAGGATAAGCACCATTCAAATTAAAAACCAAAAGAGAGTGGCGGGGATGCTCAACATTTAAGTCCATCCACTTTGAGACTCCTCCCGCATTCTGTCTGCTCAGTTCTCCAAGACTCTATGTCCACCCAGGAGACAGTTTCTCTTGTTCCCACACATACCTTGCCTAAGCAGGACAGCTGAGATTGCCAGAAGCGGTGGCGGCGTGAGGTGGGGAACACAGAGCTAGAAGGTCCAGAGGACGCAATGAGAATGAGAGGGGAGCCAGGGAGTTTGCTCTAAGGAGAAATAACCCCAACAGAGAACCAGTGAGGAAGAGGTGCTGCTCCACAAAATCCCAAATATCCCAATAACTTTCTTATCCCAACGAATGCTAATTTCCTTATGACACTATGCTAAGCAGTATACACAACCAATTATTAATGAGAAAAGTTAAACAAGTCATTTATTATACTCTTGCTAAGGTTCTGAGACTGGATTCTAAAAACTTCATGGGCCAAAGTTAAGTCTTGAGCCGCTCTGACTTACTGGTTTGTTATGAGAAAGCACCCCCACAGCAGGATCCCAAGGCCTCTTCAGCAGGAGGGATAAGGCCTCAGCTCCTGCAGCCCCAGTCTTCGTGTTAGATGACACAAGCATCCGGTCAATCAAAGTAGGGATCTAAAAGCAAAAGCAAAGATGATGCTAGTGTGAAGCAAGAGACCTGTCCACCAGCAACAATAGGGGGAGGACAGAACCCCACTATGAGCCACAGAAAGACTTCAACTAAACCTCTCAAACTTTACTCAGGCGCAAAAGTACAAATATGCATCTCTTGATATGCATCAAGAGACTTAAATTCATTCCTAACCCTTTCCCAAAGGATTCTACTTCTGAGAACCTTTTGTAACAAAATATATCAAAACCACAAAATAGAACAAAATATTAATAGTGATCTTTATGGAGTTATGGATAGCTTTTCCCCTTTTAGATTTCTATATTTTCTAAATTTCCTCAATGAACATCAGTCAATTTTATAATTTTTTTTTAAATCTGCATTTTCGTCTAGCATACTGCCTTTAAATTTGGGCATATTATGGAAATATGTTATTGTGCCCAAAATAATATAACTTATGTGTTGTGTATATCATGATTTATACCATATCCTATTTTTCACTATTTGCCAGAAATATGACCTCACAGAAATGTAAACATTCTAATGCTTACACTGAGAAGATATATCTCTGGGAATTCCACATTACTTACAAAAGCTCAAATTAACCTAGAGAAAAGTAAAAATTTTTTAATGTTAAAGGTAGTCTTCAGGGGGAAAAAAGGGTTTTCAGAAACTGGAGAATTAAAAGTACTATGGTGATGTGGGTTGTAAAAGGTCAGTCCACAGCTAACACCATACTCTACAGTGAGAAGCTAAGAGCTTTTCTTCTAAGATCAGGAACAAGATGAGGATGCCCACTCTTAATGCTTTACTCAACATACTATTACTGTAAGTCCTAACCAGAACAATTAGACAAAAAAAACAAAAGGCATCCAAATTAGAAAGGAAGAACTAAAACTGTCACTACTTATAGATGACATATTATAAACAGAAAACCTTAACAACTCCACCAAAAAGCTGTTAGAACTAATAAATTCAGTAAACTTTCAGGAAAGAAAATCAATATACAAAAATGTCCCATTTCTGTACACTACTAACAAACTAGCAGAAAGAGAAATTTAAAAGACAATCCTGCCTACAACTGCACCAGAAAAAATAAAATACCTAGGAATAAATTTAACCAGAGATGTGAAAGACATGTGCACTGAAAAATAGAAGACATTAATGAAAGAAACTGAAAAAAACAGATATTTTTGCTTATAGATTGGAAGAGTATTGTTAAAATGTCCAAAATACCCAAAGCAATCTGCAGATTCAATGCAATGCCTATTAAATTCCAACAGCATTTTCCCCAGAAATAGAACAACCCTAAAATTTGTATGGTACCACAAAAAAACCTGAATATCCAAAGTAATCATGAGAAAGAACAAAAGCTAGACACATCACACTCCCTGATTTCAAACTATATTACCAAGCTATGGTAATCAAAAGAGTATGACTGAGGCATAAAAACAGATACATAGATCACTGGAACAGAATAGAGAGCCCAGAAATAAAACCCATGCTTATATGATCAATTAATCTATGACAAAGAAGGCAAGAATACGATGAGGAAAATACATTCTCTTTAATAAATGGTGTTGGGAAAACCGGACAGCTACATGCAAAAGAATGAAACTGGACAACTTTTTACACCATATACAAAAATAAACTCAAAATGGATTAAAGATCTAAATGTGACATCTAAAACCATAAAACTCCTAAAAGAAATCATAGGGGTGACTGAGTGGCTCAGTCAGTTAAGCTCTGACTTTAGCTCAGGTCATGATCTCATGGTTTATGGGTTTGAGGCCAGCATCAGGCCCTGTGCTGACAGCTCAGAGCCTGGAGCCTGCTTCAGATTCCATGTCTCCTCCTCTCTATGCCCCTCCACTGCTTGCACTCTGTGTGTCTCTCTCTTTCTCTATCTCTCTCTCTCTCAAAAATAAATAAACATAAAAAAAGGAAGGGAGGAGGAAGGAAGGAAGGAACGAACAAACGAACGAACGAACCATAGGCAGTAATCTCTTGGACATTGATCTTAGTAACATATTTATGGATACGTACCTTGGGCAAGAAAAACAAAGGCAGAAATAAACTACTGTGACTACACCAAAGTAAGTTTTTGCACAGCAAAGTTTTTGTTTCATTTCAACAAAATGAAAGGGCAACCTCCTGAATGAGAGAAGTCATCTGCAAATGATATATCTGATAAGGAATTAATATCCAAAATATATAAAGAACTTATACAACTCAACACCAAAAAAAAAACCCAATTAACAAATAGGCAGAGGACCCGAATACTTTTCCAAAGAAGGCATACACATGGCCACTAGACACATGAAAAGATGCACAACATCACTAACCATAATGGAAATGCAAATCAAAACCACAAGGACTTACCACCTTATACCAGTCAGAAAGGCTAATATCAAAAAGACAAGGGGCGCCTGGGTGGCTCAGTCGGTTTAGCCTCCGGCTTCGGCTCAGGTCAGATCTCACGTTCGTGGGTTCGAGCCCCGCGTCAGGCTCTGTGCTGACAGCCAGCTCAGAGCCTGGAGCCTGCTTCTAGTTCTGTGTCTCCTTCTCTCTCTGCCCCTCCCCCTCTCATGCTTGCTCGCTCTCTCTCTCTCTCTCTCTCTCTGTATCAAAAATAAATAAAACATTAAAAAAAAAGACAAAAAATAATGAGTGTTGGCAAGGATGTGGGAACACTTGTGTGCACTGTTGGCGAGAATGTAAACCGGTGCAACCACTGGGAAAAATATAGAGGTTCCTCAAAAAATAAAAATAGAATTACCATATGAAACAGTAATCCACTGCTGGGTATTTAGCCAAAGAAAATGAAACCACTGGGGCACCTCGGTAGCTCAGTTGGTTAAGGATCCAACTCCATTTCAACTCAGATCATGATCTCATGGTCATGGGATGAAGCCCACGTCGGGCTCTGCACTGAGCATGGAACCTGCTTGGGATTCTCTCTCCCTCTCTCTTCCTCTCTCCTTCTTGCACACACTCTCTCACAAAATAAATATAACATTAAAAAAAAAAAAGAAAAGAAAAACACTAATTTGGAAAGATACAAGCATCCCTATGTTCACTACAGCATTATTTGTAGTAAATGAGGTATGCAAGCAACCAACTACCCACCAATAGATGAACTGATAAAGACAACGTGGTATATATATAAATGGAATATGCTCAGCCATGAAAAATAATGAGATTCTGCCATCTATGACAACATGGATGGACCTGGAGGATATTATGCTAAGTGAAGTAAGTCAGAAAAAGACAAAAACCATGTGATTCCACTTATATTTGGACTCTAAAAAACAAAACAAATGAACAAACTAAAAAACAGACTCATAAATACAGAGAACTGGTGGTTGCCAGTGGAAAGGGGGTTGCAGGGATGAGTGAAATACGTGAAGGGAATTAAGAGATACAAACTTCCAATTGTAAAATAAATTAAGTCACAGAGATGAAAAGTACAGCATAGGAAATATAGTCAACAACTCTATAGTAACATTCTACATTGACAGGTGGTGACTACACTTACTGTGCGGAATACTGCGTAATGTACAGAATTGTCAAGAAACTATGCTGCACACCTGAAACTAATATAACATTGTATCTCAACTATGCTTAAATAATAAAAATTAAAAATGAATTTAAAAAATTTTAGAGAGAAACAACTGAGGTATTCATTTTGAACCTGATAGCCTAAGAAAACAGGAGTCAGAATAGAGGAACTACTGTTGAGAGCATAGCCTAGAATGGGCAGTGTTCTGGAAATCTCCCCACTCTGCAATCCTGCACTCCAAACACCCAAGTCTGCTTCTTGCCTTCTTCTCAACACGCCTCCCTACTAAGTCCTTTGTCTTCTCTGTGGTAATTCTTCTCTCACCTGACTTCAGAGGTGACTCAAACCACAAGCTGCACACAGGATTGGAGAGACTAAAAGTACATTTTGGTATTTGGGCCCCTGGAGACAGCAGGGCTGAAGACATTTACACCAGACAAAACGTGAAATGATAACATGTCTCCTATTTTTAATAGCAAACCTATTAGCTTCAGTCATGTCCTCCAGGTTGACCAGGCAGTGAACCTTACCCAATACCACTTTCTGAACTCACAACAGAGGCTGGCTACCCCAGGGCAAAGCAGATACCAATCACAACCTTACCTTTCCTTTCAGTGTCTGCAAAGCATCCAGGTAGGCGGCCAGCATGGGCAGACTCAAGGTCTCCACCAGGGTAGTATGCAGCCACTGGATCAGCTTGGTGTCCCAGCTCACGCTTGCCAGAGCCTGACGCACTCTCCTCGCACACTTGTCCACAGCAACACGGCGTAGCACTGGCTCATTGCAAGCCTACAAGATGTAAGTGAGGTGGTAACACATGAGGGCCATCTTGTTAACAACCGGGGTGGGGGTGGGGGACCAACAAGGTAGTCAGCCAGTAAGGCTAAATTAGGCATAGCCCACCACGGGCAGATTTCTAGAGTCTTACCCCTTCATTGGCCAAGCGGGCAAGCCGGTCAGACTGCAGGGCTTTGAGGATCTTATTAAAGAGCTTGTTCTGGGCCATTGTCCAGCCAGTCCTACAAAGAGAAACTGAGGAATTAAAGTCAAACCCTGGGGACACTCCTCATGCAAGTGCACTGTACAAAGATTATGCCACTTTTTTTTGTCTCCACTGTGAAACATTATAACTCAAAGCAGCTTAATCTAAGACCACTGAACTAAACCACAAGACCTAGATTCTGGCCCCAATCCTGCCTGTAAGTCACCTCAGCATACATTTATATTAATATGTGCATTACAAGTCAAAACCAGTTATGAGTGAAATTTTTCCAGTGCTAGCAAAGCTAATTATCTAGAGGCCAAAATAACCTATTAATAAATAAAAGCATGGAACCATTGCACAAACACGTTTGAATTTCACGAGTTTTAATATTTCACAAAAACAGACAGGATGAACAAGCATTTTACTGTACTAAAACCTCAGACTAAGGTAAGAGGCCTATTTGAATTAGGGGGGCACCTGGCTAGCTTAGTCGGCAGAGCGTGTGACTCTCAATCTCAGGGTTGTGGGTATGAGTCCCATGGTGGGTGTAGAGATTACTTAAAAAAACATAAACAAGTAAGTAAATAAATAAAATTAGCTTTCTTTTTTAAAGTAGGCTTCACACCCAGTGTGGACCCCATCATGGGGTCTGAATTCACAATTCTGAGATCAAGACCTGAGCTGAGATCAAGAGTTGGATGCTTAACTGACATGAGCCACCCAGGGACTCCAAAAACAAATTAACTTTAGGAATGTAACAGATGAAGCTTTTCTCCCAATCCCTAATATTCCACCACACACTACCCTCTCCCTTCTCTGTGTATATTTTCTATACTTTTCTGTATACTGTACAATTAGCAAATTTACTTCTGAATGGTCTGTCCCATGTAAGTTAATACTGTACCATCCCCCCATGACACTGGCAATCACACTTCTACTTTGATTAGGGAAGGCTTTGTGTGTCCTCCTCCAACTTAGCTGTAAACGCCCTGCAATTAGAAACTAGTCCAGCTGTTCTGTTACCACCTCATCACACCTCATTGCAAGGGGCTTCTAAAGTCCCCCTCAGCCCATTCCCGGCAATCTTAATGACTCTGATACTCCAACTCCGACCAGTAATCTTCCTAAAGAGACTAAGAGAAAGGCAATGGTAGATGCCCAACTAATACTTATTAACTCTTACTGCCTTACACACACACACACACACACACACACACACACACACACACAACTGGTGATTAAGTTACCTTTAAAAGAAAACAATTTAAGTGGATGCCAAACCCAAATGAGAACCTGGAATGAGATCATAGCAGCATTTCAATCACTAGGGTTCAAGTTAAGTAGGGCTGAGACAACCACCAGCCAACTGGAAAAAGAAAATCTGGACACCGATGTCTCACTCTTTATACCAAAATAAATTCTAGGTAGAAAAGTTAAATATTAAAAAATAAAGTTACAAAAGTAATAGGAAAAAAGTGGCAAATATATATTTACCCATAATGAGTAAGACGTTTGTATGCATGACCTAAGACCTAGAAGCCATAAAAGAAAGATAAATACTAAAGATATAAAGATTAATAAAAATTTCAAACTTCTATAAAGGAAAACACTAGACTATCATAAACAAAGTTAAAACGCAATGGAAAAATAACTGCCATTTCATTAAAATAGAAAAAGCCTCCAGAAAATTAGTGAGGAAAGGACAAAACACTCAAAACAAAAACAACTGGCAAAGAAAATGAAAAGGCAGTTCACACCAAAACCGTAAACTCCCTTCAAAATGAAACATGAAAATTAAAATCATAAAATATTATTTTTACCTATCACATGGGTGAAGTTACAAAGTTATTAAGTTATTAAATATTAAAGCTATTAAAAGCTATTAAAGATTAATAAACAAATATAAAGTTATTATTTAGTAACTTAAAAGTTACTAAGAAGTTTACTAATACTCTGTGTTGTGAAAATGTAAAAAAACAGGTCTCTCCTACTTTGTTGATGGAAATATAAATTAGAAAAACCTTTTAGAGTGTCAATTTGGAAAATCAATTACGGGGAAAAAAAATCAATAAAAAAGCCTAAGTCAGATCATGCCACTCTGCTCAAATGCCTTTAGTGGCTCCATTTCAATCAGTTAAAAACAACAACCTCCTTACAATCTAGACCCACTGTCTCTTTGACCTCATTATCCACAACGCCCCTGACCTCCTGGGCTTCACCACATGCTCCACCCCACCTCCCACACACCCTATAGGCTCCTGCATCATAGGCTGGGCCACTATCATCCATTCCTTCTACTCAAACAATGGCTCCTTCTCCTTCAGGTCACTGCTCAAAGGTCACCTTCTAATGAGCACCCCCCTGATTCAACCTTATTTAAAACTACCAACACCCAGATTCCCTATATCCCTTTCCAGACATATCCCCACCTCACGCTCTACCCATTTTACTTCTTTGTTTAGTCTGTCTCCCTCCGCTAGAACGTGAATGATGAGATGGCAGGGGTTTTTATCGGTTTTGCGTTGGATCGCCAGCATGTAAAAGTGTCTGACGCGTAAGAGTCACTTCAACATTTGCTGAATAAATAAATGGATGAACTGTATGCACATTACATACCAAGTCCTGTAAATAGCTGAATACCCATTACAACCGTCACACTCCCTACCACACTAAGCACATGGGTACTGAGCAGGAGAGGAATGCCAAAACAGGACTCAGGCTCAACTGTCAACTGAGACCCTCACGATAGCAGGGTGGGCAAACTGAGGGAAGTTACTTGAAAGTTCAACAATCCCAATTTCTCTTACTCTATAAACAGACTAGTATCCCTTCCATCATACACCCACCAAGATATCCTATTTTGTACCAGTCATCTAAGAATACTAGTAACACAGCCTGGTAATTATGCAGACACTAGGCAAACTACCCTTTGTTATTCTCTTTTTACAACTATCCTACACTGTCCTTAGAAAGAGTAAATACCCTCTAGCAAGGGAAAAAATAATGATCCTTCTTTTCCTTCTGTAAAATAAAATCCCCACCTACCAAATCTCCAGTTTTACAACTCACTATGGTTACACACAGTCCAGGAGAACACTAACTAGGAGCCAGGACTCTAACCAGCTCTGCAATAAAGAGCTTGCTGTGTGTCCTCAGTCTCCTGGTCTGTAAAATAGAAATGGACTGCATGACCTCTAAGGACCTCCTTCTAGGAACCAAAAACTCAGGTAGCTATGATAATTGATGGAAGCAGAAGTTGTAAGAGAGTAGCTGAAGTTCATGATTGAGATTTCAGAAGCACCCTCTATCTTAAGTAGCAATCCTTGCTACAGCTAAATTCCTTAACCCCGGAAGCTTCCCACCCTTCTGTAACCTGGGGTACTAAAAGCAGTCTTAGGTTTTGTGGAATTGTCCTTTTTCTTATTTTCCTGTAGCTCTTATGGCTTAATTCTTGCTACTTCATCAGAATCCAAACAGTTTTTGTTGTGGTTTTAGATTTCAGAGATTTTTCACTTGGGAGGTGGGGAGAAGCTTCAACTCAACATTGGGACTCAGGATACCTTGGGATTAGGAAGTTTTATGATGGTTTCATAGTCTCATTTTCTGCATATTATTCAAATGCACAACACACTCACTGAGTAGTATCTTTCTCATGTGTGGTGATTTTCAGGTGGGCTCAGAAATACATGGATGTATTCCCATCCATGCTGTCAGCATGGAGCCCAACGCAGGGTTCGATCTCATGAATCACAAGATCATGACCTGAGCTGAAATCAAGAGTCAAACGCTCAACCGAGACACCCAGGTGCCCAACACACTTCTTTGTTTTTAATGGCTGATTCTACCTTATTGGTGGGCATTTAGGTTGTGCCTTTTATTGCTATTATAAATACTTGCAGTGATTACCCTTCCTTTCTGCACTAGTACACGTATCTGTCCACATCTATATAGGGGCATGCAAATACCTTTGTAGGATGCATGTATTTCTTGAAGTGGAAACAAAAGATCAAAAACTAGCTGTGTTAAACATTTCAAATTTCCAGTTGTGTCATAAACACTTCAAATTTCCAGTTCTGTGAAAATAATATGTTTAAAGAAACTGCAACACTTCAAAAGTGGTATTATACTGTAGCCTCACCCCCAGTAATAATGCTCACTTTTAATCAAACAGGTTAAGCAACGAATACAGTTTCTTCATGTTCAACAATCTCCTGTGCTTTCTCAAAGTCTATCAATCACGTTGCATACTTTAAGTCCAAGGACAAAGAATGAGGTATAATTTATTTACAAGGTACCAACAGCATTTCCAAAATTATCCTGTTCTTTATTATATAACAGGATGTTTTCTCTATTTGTTTTTCTTACTCTATATTTATTCTAAAACCCAAAATGATGAGAGCAAGGAAAATGATGTGAACAAAAAGGGGGCTAGAAAGCTACTTAGAAATTACTACCATAAACAAATGACAGCTGAAATTAAATTGAAAAACCACAATGTTGAGAGTCTAAAATCCCAGAAAAAGTTCTTAGGATTGTTGCTGGATATACAACAAAGTGATTCCAAGAACTGAGACGTGTTCTCTATATTTTGTTAGCTTCGTGGGAGGCTGGAAAATTAAGTGGGCAGAAAAAAAATGATCTAACCCAAGATTAAGATAAAGAGCATGCAAAAGATATAATTAAGGAAAATTTTAAGAACAGGAGACAGAATTTTAAATACAAGTCTAAACAGTCAAATAGCTGATGGGAACTGTGGTGAGTCAATGTGTTCTCCATACCTAAACCAATTCAATTTTCATGAGTGCAAAAGTGCCTTTTCTTCATTTCTTAGATGAGATCAGATAATTCACGTTCTCCATGCTTTGAGAGAACCTGAATGATGTCTGACCTCTGGCTCATCTTATCCAAAGCAGCCAAAGTCACACGAGTTCCAGAAAAGCCTGATATTTTCAAAGGCAATTATTCTTTCTCTGATACTGTTTTAAGAGAGACTAATTCAATACGAAAATCTCTAAAGGATTCTTTTTTTTAACTAGAAGTCAAACAGGGAGAGACAAAGAACATCAGGGACTGAATAGGCCACACTTATTTTTTTCAGATTATAAAAATTCTTTGCTTAGACACTGGGAGAAAGGAAGAGGAAAGAGAAGGGGAGGGAGGGAGTGGGAGAGGGAAAAACAACTCAAAAAAATCCTAGACTCAACATATCAAATGTCCAATGTAAGGTTAATACACAAATAAATACACACAATATTAAGAGATATAATTAGAGCAAAATTTTAAACGGGAACAATTTTCCTTTGGGTAAATTCAGAAGTTCTGAATTCTAAGATAAGACAACCAGCTTGAGGACACTAGATTCTTTTACTGAAATGTTGGAAATGTCCTAAAGTCCATTTGAGCAATGCTGAGAAAAACCATGTGTCTGGAGTATTTTGTTAAATGTCTTTCAAAAGCAATGCATCTAATTAAACTTGGCGTTTAACAAAACATTTGGCAAAAACAAAAAAGCTGGTCCAACTTCCTCAGGACAACATTGCTATACTAACAAATGTATACCATTTTCAAAGGTTCTACAAGTCACATGACTTTGACATGCAGCTGTAAGAACACTAGGATCTAGACCAGAGGTCAGCAAACTTTGTTATTATAGAGTTTGTGGGCCATTTGTCTGGGTCACCACTTTGCAATTCTGTGTGTATAGTGCGAAAGCAGCTATGGACAATACCAAAACACTGCGCATGACTGTTCTAATGGAACTGCAGTAATGGACACTGAAATCTGAATTTCACGTGTCTTTTGACTTTTTTCCAACCACTTAAAAATGGAAAAACCTAAATTCTTAGCTCATGGACCACACAAAAACAGGCAAAGGGTTAAATTTGGTACATGGGCCATAGTTTGCCAACCCCTGATCTAGACAATTAAATCAGGCAGAGAAGGATATTTAAACTGTTTCACAAAATACCAGGCATTACCAGAGAAAGTCAGAGTTAGTTGGGGGTGGGAGGTGGTGCTGATTATCTATACAGAGAAAGCTATCTAAGGGTAGTTTATACTGAAAAAATTCAAGAGGGAGGAAAAAGGGTACTAACAATAAAAATTAAGTTTCTGACTCTACTGACAGATCAGTAAGCTCTGACGAAAAACAGATTTCTAGGGTGCTGTCCTATAGCCCATGAGTTCTTGATGTGGGAAACTGTAATTTTACATGATTTTATACAGGAAGAAAAGAAGCAGCAATTTAACAATCAAGTCAAGGGAAAGAATGGCAACAAGATGATTATAATCAGAGCAGAGGGAACTAACTGGAAACTCTACACAGGCTACGTATCCAGAATTCGGGGGGGGGGGGGGAGAAGGCAGGGAGTACAAGGTCATAAAATGGTGACCTCTGAAATTGAAGCCAGTAAGTATCATCAAATAATGAAATTAGCTGTGTGCAAAAGTGACCTACCTGAAGAGATGGTTTGTAAGCCTGTTGCTAATGAGAAGTCGCCTCCAAAATCTCATCAGACACTAAAAAACAAATAATCTGAGATAAACTGAGCGCTAATCAATCATTTCAATCTGTGGCAATGTCATAACAGAAGGATGGAGGTCCACATGGAGAAAGACAAGCCAAAGATAAGACCCTGTCAATGTTGGTCTGCAGCACTGGGCAGGTGAAGGTGTGCCCTGGCCTACTTTGTGGGCTCATCTTGCTTTGAGGAAAGATGGGTGCATCTAGCTGCCTTGTTGAAGGAGGGTACCTCCAGTGCACTGTCCACTCACCACCCATTTCTGGAACAGAACAGCTTCCCAGACTTGAACTGAGAATCGATGCTCTGGCCAGGCCACCCCTGCATCTTATCTGCCCTGCGGGTTATTTCTCTTCTTATAAATGAAGAAGCTGATACTTACATGCATTAAGTATCTAATGACTTTGGTAAGTATGAAGAGCCCCCAAACACTTCTTGACCATGACCATGGGTAAACAGATAAAAAAACTTCTTGCAGTTCTCCCATGCAGTTTCAGAAATTGCCAACTGAGGACAAGTCAACCAATAACACCACAAAAGGGCAGTTGGAGGCCGCCTCGTTCAGCCACCACTACCTGGTCTCTCTTTTTGACAGATGTGCCCTTAAAGAAAGGGTACACCGTCAAGAACACTGAGCTTTGGAGTCAGATGGCTTGCTTTGAATAAATCTCTGCTCCATCACTTCCTAAACCAAGGTTTCTTAAACTCCCTGAGCTCAGTTTCTTCATCTTATAAAACAGAGATGAAGGGATATATCTCAGAGAATTATTGTGAGGATTAGAAGAAATAATGCATATGAAGTGCTTGGCACAATGCCTGGCACCTAGAAAGCTCTCAACCAATGGTAGTTCTTTTTTTTTCTTTTTTTTTACTACCACTGTCACTATTTTTTAAGTTACTATTAGCTGTAACAATGGTGATCAACCATTTTGCTAAATTCACTGACTCCAGTAATATTTCAGTGATTGATCTTCAATCATAGCAAAAGTTTCCCAGTTAAGCTGAAGCTCTGGAAAGAATTTCCCCCTCTAAGGGCACAACATTAATTTCAATTCAAGACTCCAAACAACTTTTTCACAAGCTCTTTACCCAGGTGCAGAACTGCTCCTCCTTCAATAGATACTACTTTGCTCACACAAGTATACCTGCTCAATCTCACTCCCTGCTTCTGACCAGATTCATAAATCATACCAATTGCCTCAAACCTTCGTACCCTTCTTCCTATCTAATTACCCCTTCCTCTTTATTACAAAACAAGAGCCCTCCATCATTATGGCAAGTTTACTACCTATCAACTCCTGATGTGAAGATTTTAACATTCCCTTACACATAGTAGATAAACAGAGACAGAGCTATCAGGGAAAAGCAAATTAAAACCACAACAAGGGGCACCTGGGTGGCTCAGTCGGTTAAGCATCTGCCTGCCAGTTCGGCTGAGGGCATGATCTCACGGTTCGTGGGTTCGAGCCCCGCATTGGCCTCTGTGTTGACAGCTATCTAAGAGTCTGAAGCCTGCTTCAGATTCTGTGTCTCCTTCTCTCTCTGACCCTCCCCTGCTCGTGCTGTCTCTATCTCTCAAAAATAAATAAAAAATATTAAAATTAAAAAATTAAAAAATAAAACCACAATGAGATGTCACATCACATCCACTAGAACAGTAATAAAAATAAAAGAGGCAGATAATAACAAGTACTGGCAAAGATGTGAAAAAATGAACTCTTCATACACTGCTGGTAGGAATGTAAAATTGTGTAGCCCCTTTATAAAATGATCTGAGGGACGCCTGGGTGGTTCAGTCAGCTAAGTGTCTGACTTCAGCTCAAGTCATGATCTTGTTCGTGAATTAAAGCCCCACATCAGTCTCTGTGTTGACAGCTCAGAGCCTGGAGCCTGCTTCAGATTCTGTGTCTCCCTCTCTCTGCCCCTGTCCCACTTGCACTGTCTCTTTCTCTCTCTCTCTCACTCTCTCTCTCAAAAATAAATAAACATTTAAAAAAATAAATTAAGAAAAAGAAAACTGTCTGAAATCCCTCAAAAGTTAAAAAGAGTTACCATATGACCCAGCAATTCCACTCCTAGGTATATATGCAAGAGAACTGAAAATATATGTCCACAAAAAAATAACTACATGAATGTTCATAGCAACATATTCAAAACAGCCAAAAAATGTTAACAGCCCAAATATTCATCAGTGATGAATGGATAAACAAAATGTGGTATATCCACACGATGGAATTTCAGCAATAAAAGGGAATGAAGTATTAACTGGTGCTACAACATGAATGAATCTTGAAAACATTATGCTAAGTGACAGACACAGAAGGCCACATACTATATGGTTCCATTTATATGAAACATCCAGAGGAGGCAAATTTAGAGAGACAGAAAGTAGACTGGTGGCTGCCAGGGCTTGAAGGGGTTGGGAAGAAATAGGAAGTGACTGTTAAAAGGTACAGTTTCTTTTGTGGATGACAAAAATGTTCACCAAGTTGACTGTGGTGGTGCATAAACTAAAAACCACTGATTGTACACACTAAATAGGTAAATTGTATGCTATGTAAATTTTATCTCCATAACACTGTTATGCAGTAAGTAAAAGATAAACATATGCTAAAGGAGGGGTGCCTTAGCAGCTCAGTTGGTTAAGCATCCAGCTTTGGCTCAGGTCATGATCTTACAAGTTCATCAAGCTCCACATTGGGCTCTGCACAGACAATGCGGAACCTGCATAGGATTCTCTCTCTCCCTCTCTCTCTCTGCCTCTCCCTGACTTGCATTTTCTCTCTCTAAATAAATAAATAAATAAACTTTTTTTTTTTTAAGTATGCAAGGGGCGCTTGGGTGGCTCACTCCATTAAGTGTCCAACTTCAGCTCAGGTCATGATCTCACAGCCTTTGAGTTCGAGCCCCATGTCAGGCTCTGTGCTGACAGCTCAGAGCCTGGAACCTGCTTCAGATTCTGTGTCTCCCTCTCTCTCTGACCCTCCCCTGCTCACACTCTCCCTCTCAAAAAATAAATAATAAAACACTAAAAACAAAAAAAAAGTATGCTAAAGAAACAATGACAAATGAGCTGGAGAGGAGTGGAGACCCCTGGGTCAGTGGGAAGCATGAGAATAAAATCAGCTAACAAACTCATGAAAATGGGCTTAAGTGTTCCCTCAAAACCACAGACTGCAAATTTATTTTTAAAAGTCACGCAAATCAAACATCTGTTAGCTTTTCAAGTGACTCCAAAACATTTTCATTACTTATAGACCATACAAGTACAGTATCTTATAAATGTACTCTTACTTAATGGTTTATTTGTAGTTCCATATCATATATAACCTGTACTAGATAAGATACAGAATTAGTCATACCTATCATATTTAATTCACATATTCAATAAACAGTACATGCCTACTATGTTCCAGGCAGTGTCCTAGGTGGCAGGGACGCAAAGATGCCCGAGACACAAGCCCTCCTCAAGCACCTCACTGCATCCTGAGCGAACACAGAGAGTTAAGAAAACATTCTGACTTGCCCTCTTCGGATCCTGTTCCTCTCTCTATATACCCCTCCCCTACTGTGCATGCTCTTGTGCATGTGGGCTTTTTCTGTCTCTCTCTCTCTCTCAAAAATAAACAAACAATAAAAAGAAAACATTCTGACTTGTATGGCTGCAAATGAAATAAGCTCCTAATAGATGTGTTTCAATGAAGACGATGATACAAAATATTTACGATGCGATGACTATTAACCCTGTAGTGACCAGTCCTCCTGAGCAGCAGCCTACCTGTTGACGTGCTCCTCCCAGTCCTCTGGTGGAGGAGGAGCATCTGCATCGGTCCTGGCAAAGATGACATGCCGTTCACACTCGTTCATCACGCTGCGTGCCTTCTGATTGTCGTAGAGTGGTACAGGGGTGGATGTGACTGTCTCCACATCTATTGGGACGTCTGATTCACTGTAAACAGGTGAGGGAATAGGACCAGGCCACACGTACTTCACACAACACAGGTGTTTTAACGATCATCTGGTTGCCAAAAAATGACTCTTTAATATAACCAGCTTTAAAGTACATATAAGCATATTACACCCACAATAAAATTATTTCTGATCCAAAGTCATCTTTCCCACACCTGTCTAGATCTCCGCCCTCTGACATGCTATTATGTGCTAGGGGAATGCAAAGTCATTTTTAAAGGAGTCTATACAAAAAATAACAAACATCTGTATATTTTAAAAGATAAATGTATTCCATAAGCAAACCTGATTGCCTAGATGTGCTTTCCAATACAGTAGCTATAAGCCACATTCAACTGTTTAAATAAAAATTAAACAGAATTAAAAATTCAGTGCCTCAGTTGCACTAGCCACATTTCAGGGGCTCAACAGACAGATGTGGCTAGCAGCTACCATATTCGATAGCACAGATACAGAGCATGTTTTCATTGCTGAGAATTCTGTTGGGCAGTGCTAGTCTAGAGTTTTAAATTATTCATACATACTTTCCCTTTCATTAGCAATTCAACTGGTAGTTAATTATACGCTGTAAAAGTCTATGATTGTCTAAGTCAGATCGCCTGGAATGTAGACACCTTAGTTATTTAACTCACTGTGTAAGAAGCCTAGAACAGAAACAAATGGAAATGGGCATGTGATGGGTCTTTCATATTTTAAAATGTTGTTAATGAAATCCTAGTGCCATAAAGGGCTCTTCACTGTACCAACTTAAGTCACTCAAAATACTATACCAATCAAAATTGCCTATGACTGTTTACCAAACATCACTTCAACTTTTTGACCCCATTGATCCTAATTACACCCATTCCCAATAGCTGAAATAATGACATCATTACGAAACGAAGTGAAATAATGTGCAGCTAGATTGGGTGGTGGGTGAAAGAGCTGATTATCTTCTCTGGACCAGACACTGGGCTAGGCATTTGGACTTGTGTGCCTAAGAAAACTCTGGATTTCACGATTCCAAACCTATCCCCCAAGCCCTCAGTACCCAACTCATGGCACCACTCAGCTTTTCAAGCCAAAAATCTGAGTCATCCTAATTTCACCTTTCCCTTTAGCCCTGGTCCATCTTTCCAATTCACCACAGCAGGTCCTGTTGGCTTTACCTATGAAATATATCTCAAGGCCATCCTTCTTCTCTGTCTTGTACTATGCCTGCCCCTATCCAACCTGTTACAGTCTCTGGTCCCCACTGCAATAGTCTCCTAGCAGGCTCTACTTCCACTTCTGAACTGCAGCTATTCAATAATTCAAAGTGATCATTCAAAAATATAAATCCAATCTCTAGCTTAAAATCCTTCAGTGACTTCTTATCACTCTTAGCATCAAATCCTGACATGAGGTAGCCTGTGCCAACTTCTCCCCTAGCTCCAACTAACACCCTCACTACCACCATATTCTAGGCACAATGACCTAAAGAGTCCCTAGAAGATGCTAAATTCCACTTTCAGGACCTATATATGGAGATGGCTTATAAGAAGAAATAAATTTCTAAGCACTGAAATGAGCACGTCCACAGAATCTCACTTAAAAAAAGTACCATGAGATCTGAATAACAGAGTTTCAATGTTAACAAGAAGCTTTAAAGAAGCTCTTCAATTATGCCCTAGGCCAGAGGCATCAAAATTATGCTGGATTATTCCTAAAAGTCACAAATCCCCCACCCTGTACAACAAAAACAACTAACAAAATGCCTCCTTAATTGGGAAATGAAATAAAACTACTATTCTACACTGTTTAAAACATGCATATCATGGTACCTCTAGCTAATTAAGGCTCAGTGAGAGATATAAAGAAGCAAAATCCAAGATCTCTATTCACCAACACTAAAACCTGTGCTAAAGATTAGACACTCAATCAGATTAAAACAAAGAAAAAAAATCTCTTCCTCAAAAAAGTTTATAAAATTATTAAGGCCATGATCTGATCATCAAAATAGAATATATCAACCAATCTTGAAATATAATGAGAATACCATACCTTAAAGCTCAAAAGAACCACTAACCAAGGTTATTTAGGCCAAATGTAACTGTATCACACATTACACGGAAGTTTATGAAAAAACTCCTTACCCTATAATGTAGTCCAGTTGAAAATACAATCAGACCTAGCACCCATGGGTGGCAACAAGCTAAGAGAGAAAGCACCTAAACTTTGCTGGGTGAAACCAGCAGAAGGAAATCATATTACCATAAAAAGGTTACTGCAGCAAGTGTTAGAGCAAGCCAGAACACAAGACTAAAGGGAATGAGTCTAATCCTGAGTGGTAATAACTCTTCAGTCTTTTTCTTTGCTCCTTCCATACAAGTCCTATTATGCCATATTATGTGGAAGATGTTGTTTGCTTTCCTAATTTGTTAGATATCTGGAATGCAAAGGTCTATATATAGGCCTGCTATCCCCACACTGCTTAACAGAGATGCCTGAAATAAGTATCCCAGCCCCTCAATACAATCTCCCACAATAACATTCTCTAATCCCCACCATCTGATTACTGCCCAATTATAGCAACAGCAGCCTTTATAAGCCCAAACTCACATGGTACTTTCGTGCTGCCTTCGGGGAGTAACAAAGAGCATGCGGGTGGGGCGAGCACTACTGGCATCTGGGTGGGCACTCCATGGCTTGGCATAGCTATGATCCAGAAAAACCAGGTCCAGCTCCCGCTCGTGCACTGAAAGTTGGAAGAGCAGCGAGGTGCCCATGCGCCGCGCTGAAGTCTGGAAGTCCCTCTCCCCACCCCGGTGGGCCATGTCAGTAGAGGGCGAGGAAGTCAGAGAAAGGGTATCTGCATGCTAGTCACCTGCAGTGAAAAGTTTCAGTGTAAGTCAATCCAACCTAGAATATCTATTACGCTCCTTACTTTTGTGTCCTTCTATCGTTCATAATGGAGTATCCATTACCCGCAGACCTTTGCCCACCACTAGAAGAGCTCCTGAGTTCCCACACCACCGCCCGAAAAGGCTATTGGCACCCTAGGATCCTCCATACTCAATCTCTACAGAATTCATTTACTGTACAGCTGACTGAATCCACTGTTAACAAAGGCCTCACATGGACACATACTCAACTTGCTTGGCCAGCACCATAAATTCCTATGTAGGCAGGGCGGGTTTTGGCAAACAGAAATCACAAACATTAATTCTTCCAAAGGTAAGGGTTTCGCTCGCTCGGCTGCTCCGCACCATTCTCTAAATCTCAGAGGTCTCCGCGGCCAGGGCGTGAGGCACCCTCGTAACAGGGCAACGTGGGCCTCAAGGAACCCCTTCAAGTTTCTTTCTTATGGTAAAAGTTTTGCAACTACTTCGTAACGCTCTGGAGTCTTTAAAACCTCCAAGGAGAGCCCTGCCCAAAGCCCGCAACCAAACGCTGTCGGGAGAGAACCCCCTCTCCCCCGCCCCAGGGTGGGCAGTCCCCGGCAAACCGCCCGGTACTCCACGTACTCCGCCGGGGGTCTCGCCACCGAACCTCAAAACGCCCCATCTAGTAGGCAGGGCTTATAATTCGCCCTATACAGACGTAGGCGCCCGCTCGGGGGAAATGAGTGACTTGGCCAAGGTCACCGAGAGTTCGCGACTAGAAGGAGCCGCCTCGCACCCGCCTCCCGCCGGCGTCACGGGCCCGGGCCCGGCTGGGCGCCCGCATCAAGGCGGCCCAAGTCCGCCCCCCGGCCCAACGCGCCCGTCC
>NC_043703.1:89846078-89854783 GCF_006229205.1 Suricata suricatta | reverse complement strand
TACGACCCCGCCACCCCCGGACCGGCCACCCGGCCGGGGCCGGCCTCGGCCCTTCCCTCACCCGCAATCGCCGGGCCGCGCGCTCGGCCCGGGCCGGATCCTTGAGCGCGTGCGCGTTACCGCCTCCACGCCCGGCTCTCCGCAAAACGCGGTAGCGGATTCTCGCTAGAGAAGGGCAGTGAGCGAGAAAACCCGGAAAGGGAGGGGCCGCGGCCACGAAGGCGGGAAGAGGAGAGACGGGAGGCCCGCGAGTCTCACGGGCGGAGTCAGCCCTGAGTCCCGGGGAGTCGACCGCACCGCGGCCCTGCGGCTCAGGAGTTTAAGGTAGAGACTAGAGGGGTAGGAATCTCAGCGCCAACACTGAACTCCCTGACTTTATGACCCTGGCAAAATCTCAACGTCCCTCGCCTCTCCCCCACCGTCTCTAAATGTGCAAATACTTCACTGGGCGGCTGAGAGAATGAAATGGGGAATGCCTGGTACCTGGCAGGTGACAAACAGACCTCAGGATGGTAATTACCATGAGGGACCCCCAGAGTGTTCTCCAAGAAGAAAGATTTCTGATGAAAGGATTGGGGTGGCGTCATGAAGGGGATGTCTAACCTAAGGCTGGGTTCTGAAGGACCAGGCAGAGGGATGGGAAAGGTTAGTAAGGGCAGACTCGGGGATGGCAAATGGGCCAGGTACAGCCCAACAGCACTTTCTTTGGTCTACCCATTGCTTTCTTAAAATTTTATTTAATTGCAAACATTTGAACCTAGGGAGATTTCATGTTTAAAAAAAAAAAACCAGATTTCTGGGTTCTCTTGAAAAGTTGGAGGCGGTGGCAGCACTGGACTCACATTCCAGTGTGGCAGGCCTGGAGTCTGCGTATGCCCTCACTCTGGCCAACTTCACTAGGCCTCCTTGGCCGCCCCCTCCCCAGCTCCCCACTGTGGTTTGGTTCCCCAGCCCTGTACCATAAACACAGGCAAACACACCCCCCACCCCCAGGCTAGATTTAACTGCAGATGGGCCTGAAATGGAAAACACAATCGAGAGTCAAGTCCAATCACCTTAGGGTGTTTGGTGGATTAACTCAACTCCTTTCTGTTGCCTATCAGGGCAGGAGTGAGGCAATGGAAGTCAAGCTGAGGGAAATAGGCGCAGAGATCAGCCCAAAGAAAGAAACACAGTGCAGCAGAGGGCCTGCACACTGCAACACAGAGCCCAGAGTACCCAGGGGCAAGATGGAAGGTCAGGGCGTGCGGAAGCAGTGGAGAGAAAAGAGGCAAACTGGTCATTTCACAATTCCACACGGTTTCAAATAGGACAGTAAGCATTCTCTATAGCAGAGATGTCAAAACATCTCTGTTAGTGCTTCCTTTGCAGGGTTGTTTTGTTTTTTTTGTTTTGTTTTGTTTTTTACAGTGCCTTCGCAGACATGATTACTCAGTTACAGCCCCCTGTGAACCCATATGCAACTTCACAATAATTTTCTTCACACAGGACTCCAGGATGTCACTACCAATTGAGTAGAGTTGGCCATCTCCTCTCTAAAATCCCTTTCCTTCCTCTGATATCCTATAAGATACACTGGGCCTTCATTCATTCACAAATATTTCTTAAATTCCTACTATGTGATAGGTACTGTGCTAGGTGCTGAGGATACAGCTCAGCTCCAATGAGGCATGCTTCTTTTTAATCTGCATAAATATTGTTAAATTTATAACTGAAAGTAAGGGCTAGCATTTAAAGAATAGCAAACAATTCTTAGTGAATAAATAAATAAATAACCTATTTCATTAAACCCTCTCAGTGGCTTTATATGCTAGGTTCTATTATAGTCGTGTCCAAGGAGGTAAAGTATTTTGCCCAAGGTTACAGAGCCAGTAAGTATCAAAGGCAGAACTGGAACCCAGACAGTCTGGCTCCAGAATCTACCCATTTGGTCCCTCACAGCTCCACTCCTCACCATGCCTACTGTGACTAGATAAAGAGCAACGTGATGAGCATATAAGACAGTGAGCCAGCCTTGCTTACGTGATGGGATAGTTGTCCCTGTGAAGGTAACAATGAACCTGAAACCAAGAGAATGAGGTAATGTGGTAGATGTTGGGAGAGAAGATCTCCAGGAGAAAGAACAGGGGCAAAAAAGGAACTTTGTCTCTGAGGCAAAAAAAGGAACTTGATGACATCAAAAAAACAAAAAGATGAGAACAGTATAACTAGGAAACAGGTGGAAAGAGATGAAATTGGAGAGAGACATAAGCCAGAACCTGCAGGGCCCTAGTTGTCCCAGTAAGAGTTTTGGTACTGACCAAAGACTGCCTTATGTTAACTTTCCTGTATTTGGCAAATAAAGAGTAGATCCTCAAAATCACGAGCATTACCTTCTTTGTACTTTCAGAGAACATAGCCCAGGATATAGGGGGTGATTTCTGTGTTGACTAATGGTTGATGGACTGGTCGACAGGTAGCAGGACACCCCTGGCAAGAGACATGGTTCAAGTTGAAAAATAAATCTTTACCACTTCACATGGCAATAGGATGACTAAAACGTCAACAGTGACAACAAAAACATGGTGAGTGCCTGGCTGTTTCAGTTGGTAGACCGTGAGAGTCTTGATCTTGAGGTTGTGGATTCGAGTCCCATGTTGGACAGAGAGATTACTTTTTATTTTTATTATTTAAAAAATTTTAACGTTCATTTTTGAGTGAGAGATAGAGGGAGAGAGAGAGAGACAGAACACAAACTGAGGAGGGGCAGAGAGAAAGGGAGACACAGAATCTGAAGCAGGCTCCAGGCTCTGAGCTGTCGGCACGGAGCCCGGCATGGGGCTCCAACCCATGAACCGTGAGGTCATGACCTGAGCTGAAGGTGGATGCTTAACCAACTGAGCCACCCAGGGACCCCAAGACTACTTCTATAAAAATGATAAAACGTGTTGGCAAGTATGTGGAGAAATTAAAATTCTCCTACATTGCTGGCTGGATTATAAACAGCCACTTTAGAAAATAGTCTGACAGTTCCTCAGAAAGTTAAACATAATGGTAATTCCATTCTTAACAGGTGTACTCAAGAAAATTGAAAACATATATACACATAAAAACAAGTATACAAGTGTTCAGAGCAGCATTATTCATAATAGCTAAAAAGTGTTAACAACCTAAATGTCCATAAGCTGTTGAGTGGCTATATAAAACGTGGTATATCTATACAGTGGATTTATCAAGCCATAAAAAGGAGTGAAGTACTGATACATGTTTCAACACGGATGAACCCTGAAAACATTACATTAAGTGAAAGAAGCCAGTCAAAAAAGGCCACATATTGTACAATTTCATTTATGTGAAATGTTCAGAACAGGCAAATTCATAGAGACAAAAAGTAGATTTATGTTTCCAGAGGTTAGAGGAAGGGGAAAATGGGGAGTGACTGCTAATAGATATGAGATTTCTCTTTAGGGTGATGGAATATTCTGGATTTAGTGGTGGTAGTTGCACAACATTGTGAATATACTAAAAACCTGAATGGTACAGTGTAAAAGCCTGAATTTGTGGTATGTGAATTATATCTCAGTAAATCTGCTATAAAAAAAAAACTTCATTGTTAGTTTTTAAATGTTTATTTTGAGAGAGAGAAAGAGAGCACACGTGTGCACAAGCAGGGGAGGGGCAGAAAGGGAGAGAGAGAGAGAGAGAGAGAGAGAGAGAGAGAGAGAGAGAGAGAGAATCCCAAGCCGGCTCTACGCTGTCAGCACTAAGCCTGACATGGAGCTTAATCCCATGACCCATGAGATTATGACCTGAGCCAAAATCAAGAGTCATATGCTTAACCTAAGACTGAGCCACCCAAGAGCCCCCAAAACTTTATTATTTTAAGCCACTGAGATTTTGGAATTGTTACCTCACCATAACATAACCCATCCTAACTGACACATTCATTGAGGCTATCAATTTAGTGCATGGGCAGAGTAAAGACATGTGCAAACCAGCAAACACTAAAAAAAATTCAGAAAGCTATGGAAAAGTGTGTCCCAGAGAGAGTAACTTAAGAAAGAAGAAGACATAGGATCGGGGAAACAGGATCCAACACAGGAGCCAGACACAGGGAATTCTAAAGATGATGGTGAGGGAAAGTGCTGGGATGGTGGCTATGCTACAGGGCTGAGGAGCAACCAGTGTAGACTGGAGGGATATCCCTAGGAAAAACAGTAAAACTGGTAAAATACCCGATGGATTTGGATCTGGGGAAAATTGTATTAAAAGGAGTATCACAGAGGCACCTGGGTGGCTCAGTCAGAAGAGCATGCAACTCCTGTTCTTAGGGTGGCAAGTTTGAGCCCCATGTAGGATGTAGATTACTAAAAACAAAAACAAAAAAGCAAACTTCAAAAACAAAAAGGAGTATCACAGAGCTACTGAAGGATGTTGAAAGACTTGGTCAGACTTTTATGATAAGCAAATTTAAAAACAAAGCAATTCCTAACTTACAGTAAAACACAAAATTATATAAGAAAGGATATGGAGTAAGAGTGCAGGTGGCTCTAGAACAACGCCAGGATTAGGGATCCAGACTACCCTGCCTTGCACAGTCAGAAATTAATGTATAAATTTTGACTCCTTTAAAACTTAACTACTAATAGCCTACTATTGACTGGAAGCCTTACCAATGGCAGAAATGGTTGATTAACACATAGTTTATATGTTATATGTGTCACATACCATATTCTAACAATAAAGTAAGCTAGAAAAAAGAATTATTGAGGTGCCCGGGGCCAAAGCAGAGCCCGGGAGCTGCCCGAGGTGGGCCGTGAGTCCACGCCGCCTGCCAGCCCGCCCAATATCCCCAGCCGCCTCCGCCGCCATGGGAGTGCAGGTGGAGACCATCTCCCCCCCGCCCCCCAAAACAGCGCACCTTCCCGAAGCGCGGCCAGACCTGCGTGGTGCACTACACTGGGATGCTTGAAGACCAAAAGAAATTTGATTTCTCCCGGGACAGAAACAAGCCCTTTAAGTGTTGTGCCCAAGTTTTTAAAATCGCCCCAAATCACCCCAAAGCAAAACACCAGAGACTGCTAGGGAGACCGAGTCACGCCTGCAAAAGCAAAGGGCCTTTATTACAAGCTTAAGCTCCGGCTCACAGCCTCCAGCTGACCAGCCGGCCACATGGAGAGAGCCCCGAAGAAAGGCAGGCAGGGCCTTTTATGCCTTTGGGAGGGGGAGTTGCAGGAAATGATGACAGGTTTACAGTGATCCAATCCCTGCCCCCCATCAACACTGGTAGTTGTGGGAGCCAATCACACCATCTGGAGCACTGACCAATCAGAGTGGGCCCAGGATGCCCCACGTGGGGCATGACTAGGCCCGCCTCCAGAAAGGTCAAAGGTATCGGCTGGCCTCCCCCGATTGGGCGCAGCAAGAGTTGTCCCTCCTTAATGCGCACCCTTTCAGGAGAAGCTGCGCCTTTAGTAAAGGGGAAGGCTGGATCAGACCTGTGGCCGGTGGGGGAACGCTCCCCCCCCCTCCCGCCCCCACAGCCGGCCGGCGCAGCTCCACCGGATCGGCTGCGACCTGCTCCGGGAAGGTTGGGACGGCTGGGTGGTGAGGGCCAGATGGGACCTGCGTCCTTACATAAGTTTATGCTAGGCAAGCAGGAGATGATCCGAGGCTGGGAAGAAGGGGTTGCCCAGATGAGCTTGGGCCAGAGAGCCAAGCTGACCGTTTCCCCAGACTAAGCCTACAGCGCCGCCACCGGGCACCCGGGCATCATCCCGCCAAATGCCATTCTTGTCTTCGATGTGGGGCTCCTGAAACTGGAATGACAGAGACGGCCTCCTCCCCGAGCGCCCCCCCCTTCTCAGATGTGCGGTGGAGGGAAGTGGCGCCTCCAGACGCACACACGCGAATTGTATGGAGCTTTTCCTGATGTTCCACTCCACACTCTTTGTATAAACATAGACCCCGACTGAATGTGTTGTCACCTGGCTTATGCGTGTTGACCTAAACGATATGGCATAAACCTCAAGTTACTAAGTTTATTTTGTTTTCGTTTTGGGGTGAAGGTTCGGTTTCAGTCTTTTGGATCTAGGTTTGCACTTAAGTATTAGTATTAAGCACAAATAATGGGTTAATTTTAGAATAGGAATTGGGGGGGAGGGTTGCAAGAATCTTTATTTTATTTTATTTTGGATGAAATTTTTATCTATTATATATGAAACATTCTTGCTGCTACGCTGCAAAGCGACAGCAGATTTGAGGCGCTGTCGAGGCCCGAATTCTCTCCAAGTTGACAGATGTCCTTGGGTTGAATTAAAAGCCCTACCCAAAGCTGAAATGGGGAGGGGGAAGAGCCTTTGCCTCCACTGCCCCGCCCCACCCTCCCCTTAAACCCTCTGCCTTTTGGGAGCAGGTGGTTCTCACGGCGATGTTGGACACTACACATATCCCTCCCCAGGCGAGCAGGGACCTCTGACGCCTTCTTCGTGGCCTGGCTGGGTTTTTGTTTTTTTTTTTCTGTTTTGTTTTGTTTTGTTTTTTTGTTTTTCCTCTCCCATCCTGTGGTTTTTCTAACGGATGTTCAGGACTTTTGTAATCTCCTAGCTCTCCAAGCTCTGTAAGGACGCAGGTCCGATCCAGCCTTCCCCTTTACTTAAAGGGGAAGGCGCCGGCTTCTCCTGAAAGGGCGCACCTTAAGGAGGGAAAACGCCTGCGGCGCCCAATCCGGAGAGGCCACCGATACCTTTGACCTTTCTAGGGGCGGGCCTAGTCATGCCCCACGTGGGGCATCCTGGGCCCACTCTGATTGTTCAATACTCCAACTATTGTGATTGGCTCCCACAACTGCCAGTGTTGATGGGGGGGCAGGGATTGGATCACTGTACACCTGTCATCATTTCCTGTAACTCCCCCTCCCAAAGGCATAAAAAGCCCTACACTGCTTTTGTTCGGGGCTATCTCCACGTGGCCAGCGGGTCTGCTGGAGGCTGTGAGCCCGAGCTTAAGCTTGTAATAAAGGCTCTGTGCTTTTGCAGGCGTGACTCGGTCTCCCTAGCAGTCTCTGGTGCTTGTTTTGGGGCGATTTGGGGCGATATTACAAACTTGGGCACAACAGCTCCACTTACCAAATTTCGAGAATTTTAATCGAAAATTTAAATTGAAGGTGCTGTTTGTAAGACACTTAACACCCAATGATGAAAGCCCAGCCATCACAACAAACCCCTGAGTGTTGTCTTGAGAAAAATGATGCTGGTCATCACAGCTGCAGCATCTCCTGGTTTTTGATGTTCGGCTTTCCCCTGCTGATCTCAGAGTTTCCTGGCTTCTCCTCCCTCCCCCCTCCCACCCCTTTGCTGTCCCGTGTAGTGATTTGGTGAGAGAAATCATTGCTGCCTACCCCCACCCCCACCTCCCTGCACTATGTATGAGTTTCAAGTTTTATTATTGCAATAAAAGTGCTTTATGCTGGCTTTTCTCCAAAAAAATTATTAAAATTATAAGGAAGAGAAAATACATCCACAGTACTACACTGTATTTATTGAAAAAAATCCACTTACAAGTGGACCCACACAGGGGCGCCTGGGTGACCTGGGCAGTTGACTCTTGATTTTGGCTCAGGTCATGAATCTAAAGTGGGATCAAGCCGCAGGTCAGGCTCTGGGCTAAGCATGGAGCCTGCTTGGGATTTTCCCTCTCTCTCTCTTTCTCTCTCTCTCTCTCTCTCTCTCTCTAAATTAAAAAAACAAACAAGTGGACCCACACAGTTCAAATGTGTTGTTCAAAGGTCAACTGTATGTTACTTGATATGCAGTGAAAAAATTTATCATCATAATAAAATAGTGAATATAGATTTAGTCCCCAGATGAGCTATCATTATATTGGGAGAACAATGCAGAAAAGGCAGAGTGAGAGAAACATAAACACCTGTGCATGATAAATAGCAGTAGCAATGTCTGCAAGTGATGCATCGGAAATTTTGGGAGAGAGAATCTAGGAGGCCGGAAGAAATGATGCATAGGGTAAGAGTTGACTTAATAGACAACATGTCAAATTGAAAAATTCAAGGGATGCTACTTAGAAACATAGAGGTTAATATTAGTAGAAATGACCAAAAAAGAGCCTGTCTTGCCTTCTCTCTCCTACCCTTTATTCTCTCTCCCTGGCACTTATCTTGGGCCAGATTTCTGCTGTTTTTCTATTTATTTTCCCATTAGTGCCATCTAGGGATTTTTATCTTCTCTCTGCCCTGTTCCTTCTTCAGCACATCAGTCTTACTGTTTTTTCATTGTTTGCTAATTTGAGAGATGATAAATGATTTCTTACATTTCTTTGCTTATTATTGATGGGCTCAAAATTTTTTTACATCTTTTAGGGGGAAGGTACTTTTGAATCCAACTTGGTAAAGTGTAAATGGTGTCTCATTGAGTTACTTTGATTAATAGACTGATTTTTCCCCACATATTTTTCTGTCCATTTGGACAATCGTATGTTACAAATTTTCCCCCATCTTCCTTGGGAATATTCATCTTTTTCTTATTGAATTATAAACTCACATTAGGAGCACCTGGCTGGAACATGCAACTCTTGATCTTGGGGTTGTGAGTTCAAGCCCCACATTAGGTGTAGAGATTACTTAAAAAAACAAAGTCTTTAAAAACGTATATTTTATTTTATTTTTTTTCTCCATAATATTTTATTGTCAAATTGTTTTCCATACAACACCC
>NC_043703.1:89745782-89845978 GCF_006229205.1 Suricata suricatta | reverse complement strand
CCAACAGTGTAGGAGGGTGCCCGTCTCTCCACACCCTCGCCAGCATCTGTAGTCTCTTGCTTTGTTCATTTTAGCCACTCTGACTGGTGTGAGGTGGTATCTCAGTGTGGTTTTGATTTGTGTTTCCCTGATGATGAGTGATGTTGAGCAAAGCTCACATTAAAAAGACTACTAACCTTTTGAATATTACTTATGTTGCACATGTTCCCTACTTTGATATTTGTCATTTAAGGTATGTTTTTCTGCATAGGAATTTTAAATTGTATGGAGTCAAACTTATCAGCCTTTCCCTTCCCAGGGTTTGCCTTTCGTGTCATGATGCTTAGTTTGGAAAATCATGAACAATGCAAAAAGCTTTGTGTTGTGCTGTGTTTAGATTTCAGGAAAAATTGTCAAGAATAAATTTTTCTTTTTAAATCTGCTGCATTGGAAAGCAGTTGTAGCACTAAGATCCCACATGTAGCTTTTTGGTCTTGCATCTTTTAGGAGGCATACTGAGGTTACTATTAAATTGTTTCATCGACTAATATATATTTTTAAAATATCCATTAATCTTTGGGCTATTGGATAAGATGTAACTTATACAATGTTCAAACCATAAGCAGAAGAAGTCTTAGTGTGGAAGAGAGAAGAGCAAATGATCCAGCTCCATCCTCATGACAGGAGGCCTCGAGAACAGTCAAGATGTCATGGCAAAATTGTACTGACATTGAGATTTTTCTTTCACTTTACAAACGAGCTGGCATAACAGCTCATTAATTAAAAAGCTGATTTTTCCCTTTGTTAAAGACAGACCCATTTATGGACTTAGATTTCCTTTAGAAAAAAAGGAGGCCTACATGTTTGCTTACATATTAGGAAGGGCTTCTCCTGAATCATTATTGAAACAATCTTTGATTTCCCTATTCCTTTTCTCACATCACCTCGCTCCTTTTATTTTCTCATCTAAATTATGTGACTTTGGCAATGATTCATTCCAGATAACTTACTTATGTAAAGAGGAAACACTAACCGTATACCTAATCTTGAAATCAGGATGGTGAGAAGAGAGAAAAAGAAAGAGGGAACACAAAGCGGTCAAATTGTTTTGTTTTTCCAAGCCCAGTCACCTCAAGCCACTGGGTTTCTTACTCCTTGTGACTTCCTCCTGTCGTTCCCCTCCATTCCTTTTCAGAACCAAGAACAGCTTACCTTTGTGACATCACCTGTACCTCTAAGCAACATACCTGGGACTCTCTTCACCCCCATGAGCCCTGGGAGAACGTTGGATCAAGGTGCTCCAAGAAGGAGACTTTGCTGCAAAGAGAAGGAGAAAAGGAGGTGGACGACATGCTGCGGGTTGTCGTGGAATCAGCCAAGATTAGCCCACCCCGAAGCCCCCCACCCAGACCCTGCGTGTCCATCTACTTCCAAGGTGAGAGCCAGGCTCCTGGATGGGAGAGGGGAGCCCCAAGAGGGAACATGCATTCAGTGAAAAATAGACTTATTTGTGCCCTGCTCTGTAAAAGATGCCCTGTGTGACAGAAAAGTGAGGTAGACACTGTCCAGTTCTTTCAAAACTTATCTTTATTGCTATTATTAAAATGTACCTGTTTCATAGGATCAATGTGAGGATTTTAAAAGATAATATATGTACAGCTCTTTGTACAACATCCAGTACTGACCATTCCATCCTACGAAAGCCTTTTAATAAATATAATGATTTTTTCTCCTCATAACAATCCCATGAGGCAAGTTTTATTGTCTCCATTTTTTACAAATAAGGAAACGTGTTCAAGAAGGTTGGGGGATGAAAGGATTCAGGGGAGAACACGAAGGAGATGAAGTATGTTTCTGTAACACAGAGCTGGGAGCAAAAAGAGAAGAAGGCCAAGAGAAATGAACAGTCTGTTGGTAGAAAGTGGGGGGAGATG
This sequence comes from Suricata suricatta, assembly GCF_006229205.1. Lineage (NCBI taxonomy): Eukaryota > Metazoa > Chordata > Mammalia > Carnivora > Herpestidae > Suricata > Suricata suricatta. Next base: position 89,844,065 of record NC_043703.1, on the reverse strand, counting down.
GATGCAGGCAAATGAGGTTTCCCAGCCCATGTGGGGAGTGAGAAAATTGAGGCCAAGAGAAAGAAGGCATAATAGTTTCTATGACAGGCATAAGTAAAGAGTGAGGTTCCTTCATTTTTTTTTCTGGGTTGTGAAACCGTGCTCACTGACCGTGACAACACTCTTCAGAAAGTAGACATCTGGACTCCAGGGTCACAGGGCCATACATGTTGATGTCCCCAGGTACAGGTATAGTGGATGTCCCCAGGTTCAGGGTGTATTAGCCATGAGCCGGAGATAGCCTGATTCGAAGCCTTCTTTCCTACCACCTCGAACGCATTATCTTTCTCTTCCCAGAAATACCTCTTACAAAGATGCCTAAATCGCAGACTCCTGGGCTTTCCCACAGAGTTATCTACAATTTCTTATAACTGAATGTTTGATATTTTTTATTCTCTTTTCACCTTTCCAAGCCCCTCTTCCCCCATGTACCACCCACTCCCCTGCACCCCTTCCCACCACCAGTTTGTGCACACATTCTCTCTCCTCCTCTTCCACATTCTTTCCTTGGGAAGGATCTCAAAGTAATTTAGCAATTTAGAGGTTCTTTTCAAGTCAATAGATTGTTCTTTGTTCAAGATATTTCTGGAGGAGGGGGTTTTAGTGGATGCAGAACTCTCAACCCATCATAGAGGTTTTGGCATGTCTTAAGGTCCTCTAGACTTTGCTCTGGTAATAAATAAACCTTTAAATCTCAATGCCTTAACACAATAAAAGTTTATCTCTTGTTCACACAAAGTCCTACATCAATGGGCAGCAGTCCTGAGTGGCTGCTCCAAGCAGTAGTTTAGGGACCAGCTATTTTCAGCTTTTGGCTGCAAAGTCATCCTGGCACCACCCTGCCCATAGATCATGAGGGTGGATATGCGGAATGGACAGAGGAAGAATGTCTTGGGAGATTTTAGGAGCTGATCTTGGCAGTGATGAAAATCGCTCCCACACTGCATTGGTCAGAACAAGTCATGTGGCACCACCTACCTGCAAGCTGGCTCGGAACTGCATACCATGGAAGAAAATGAAGCAAACATGTTATGTCACATGGGGTGATGTTACTCTTACAAAAAGTGAGAAATTTTGAAACACCCAGAGTTAAGAATCAGCTCCATAGCACATCTCCCAATGTAGATTTGAAGTTTTCTTAGAATTTTACCTCTCTTCACCACACTTGAACCTGGACTTTGAAATATTCCCTGCCACCAATGACAGTCCCTTGGTACCTTTGCAGATGTCAAGAGGAGAACTCATGAAGTGGAAGGGAATAACCCCACATGGAATGAGGTAAAACACATCAGAGCAAACCCAAAAGAAGCAATGACAACCCCAATAGTGAGGTTGGGTCCTGGCCATGTGCAGAATTCTAAAGAGAGGACAGGGAGCCTCACAAGCTTTCCCCAAGACCAAGGCATCTCAACCTGGGAGGAGCCCCTGAGTCCATATGGCTGTGCAGGCCTGTGGGCCACAGCAGCCACATCTACTTAGAGCTGTTCTTGGCCCTTCCTCTCCATTCTGGGGTGGACCATAATATGGCCCATCTTGTCCAACCTGGCCATCCTGATGTTCCCAGAAACCTGAATAGAGACAGGGCTCCCTGTGCAGGATCCCACTCATCTTCCATCCATCCATATCCCCCACCCCCACTTGGGTCCCCAAACTCCTTAACTTGTAAGACACCCATGGAATTGCAGTCACACTGTGGAGCCCAGGTAGGGTGGGTGCTCAGCACATTGGTGAAAGGTAGCTAATGCCATCTTCTTAAGAAACCAGACTTGAGAGAGGTTCCTCAGTTGAAGACAAAAACCTGCCAGCCCATTTGCTGCATCTTTCCTCATTCCCTAGAAGGGTGGGAAGGGGAGGGTGGAGGAAAGATGCTGACCTCTCCATGCCTTTCACAGACGCTCATCTGGCACCTCTGGGACTGCTCCTTGTCAAATGACTCTCTTCTGCAAATCATCCTTCGGGATGTGGACACCATAAAGAAAGAAAGGTGAGGCAGAGAGAGGCAAAAGGCTGACTCTGACCAAAGCTACAGTACATGCTGCATTTCTTGTCTCTATCCACAGGTGGCAAGGACCATACCCATTCCAGCTAACTAATGGAGGGGGGGAATGGTGGGGGTTTGTGAAAGGGTGGTGAGGCTGGGTATGCAGACTAGAACCAGGAACCTGGGAAGCTAGGGGCAGTTCCATCTTTTCTGAAGCCACAGGATCTCAAATCTTTGCTTCTCTCTACCCAACCCTGGCTTCCATAATGGCCCCCTTCTAGTAACCAGCAGAGACTAACACCCACTGAGACTGAAGCTAGGGCATTCCCAAGTCAAAATTCCTAGGATGGAGAATCTGATTGGCCCAGCTTCCATCATGTGTCTACTCCCAGTCCAATCAGCTGTTACTTGGCACTGTTCCCATTGGGGAGGAGTTTGAGAGTGAGCTTCTGAGAAGGAGCTGGGCAGGGCAGAGCTAGTAACTGGGGCACCCAGTGTTCAGAGCTCCAAAGTCAATTTCCAGAGACACGAGAGCCCTGCATCTTCTGGTGGATGCTTCACATCGCTGTGTTCTTCCTTCAGCCTCTCTGTGTGGACAACAGTCTATAAGAGAGAAAACCCTGGATAAAGTCATGCCTGGGACAGAAGACACCCTTTTCCCTTGGCTTAGGATCTTATATGTGTTCTTCATCTCCCCAGGTTCATTGGCCTGGCTACAGTACTGCTTGAGCCCTTGGTGCAAAATCCAAGCAATGTCCTTTTTGTGAAGGATCTGACCCTGCTTAACCATGCCATGATGTCCACAGATGTGAGTTGGATCCCAGGAAGGGTGGCTACAGGAGCAGGGGCAGCCAGTGAAGCTGGGCTGCTCCACTTCAGCAGAGACCAGAGAGTACTTCCTGCCCTAAGAGGCCCCGTCACACTGCCATCATCTCCCTGACTTCCCCATCCCACCATCCATCCACCCTCCAACCCCTACATCCACCCATTTAGAATGATTATGTAGTCAGTTGTCCCTTGGGTGTCAGCAACTGTGTTAAGCCTGGGATGCAAATCTGAATGAAGCCCATGGGTCCATTGATATCACTCACAATGACAAGTGCTCCAGTACGAGTCAGGAAGACTAAGTCATTGAGGTCGGGAGGAAGTGAATGATTCCATGTGAGAGGTAGCAGAGGGCTTTGGAGAAGATGTGATTAAGATAGATGGAAGCAGACAAAGACCAACCAAAGGAGAATAAGCAAAAGCTGTTTATGCAGAGCTGCCTGTGTATTTCGACAGACACTCAAAGACAGGCAGAGAAGGGAGAAAGCTGTACAGTGGAAATACAGTAGTCTCTCAGTGTGCCCTAATTGGAGGCTATTGGTAGGGGAAGCTACAAGTGGACCAACTAGAAGCTGGGCATCCTATGTGACTGGTTAGGGGTGTGTATTTGACTTTCTCTGGCTGGTCCTAAGTGGAAAGAAGGGACAAAAATCAGGGAAGCTATCAATTATTAATTAAGTCCTGGCTATTTGGGGCCAATTGTTACATAGGTTATTGTTTGGCTTCCTGGACTGGTTGCTAGTGGAGTACTCTGACTTCCTACAAGGCTGACTTAGAGATAGCAGGCTGGCTTCCCAGGCTGATTATTGTAGATTTATTGGGTTGGGTTTCCTAAATTGATTGCTGCAGAGTTCCATTTTTTTTATAAGGTCTGGCCATTTTCCATCTGTATATCAAGTTTCTCAGTGGGCACAAGATTGCCTAATGCACGGGAAAGAAAGACAATCTTAGGCAGGGGTGTAAGGTGCATGTGTGAAGGCTGGAGGGAGAGAGGGGCAGACAGCAGGTGCAGGGAAGATTGGCTGCTGCACTGCTGGTTCATGGGGATTGGAAGGATGTGAAGGGAGTGGTGGGAGACCTGAGACTAGCTGAGACTGGGGACCAGAGGTGAAGGGCCTTATGGTCTGTGCTGGTGAGCTGTGACTTTACTCTGATCAGTTAGGGCACTTACACTGTTTAGGAGACAATTCTGACAAAGGTCTAGAGTTTGGATAGGTAGTGAGAGCACTTGGAGGCAAGAGGTTACTTAAGAGGTATTTGCAGGAGTCCTTACTTAAGTTCAGGAGATGTTGGGCTAGGAGATTGCTGTTGGGATCAGCCTAGAACTGCTGATGCCTCTCCTTCTCCTCCCCACCCCACTGTACCCCCTTGTCACCACCACTACCATGTGCCTCTTATGTTCTCCAAATCCCCTCTGCTATAACCCATTGCTCTCCCGCCACCAGTTCATAACCTCTTTCCACCCCAGACTTCACAGGCCCCATGCCATGGCATGGCCTGGTACCATGCATGGCCTAGCATCGCTCCCCACAGGGGGACTGGGAATGAACTCAGCCAGGCCAGGTGAGATTCCATTGTTATGAGGTGGCCAAGGATTGCAGGATCTGGCTTAAAGCTCCCCTGTCTTTGCCTTGCAGTGCACTGTCACCCTACAGGTGGCCCTTTTGAAAAACCAGGATATTGAGAAGATAGGTATGTACTTGGGACCTACCCCTGCTCTTCTCCAAGCATAGCTGGATAGGCTCTTTGAGACCTTTGAGGCCTATCCCTTGAGGTCTACAGAACGATTATGACCAGGTTAGGGTTTAGAGGCCAGATTTCCAAACACCTTGCTGAAGTTATCTGTCCCCCAGCCCCCAGTATTTCCACTTGCCATCTCTAGACATAGAAGCCCAGCCTCCAATGGCTGCAGAGGGAAGCAAGGATGGCTGTTTCCAAGAGCCCTCATGTGTGGAGTGTGGGACCCAGGGTTTCTGAGAGGGAGAGGGAGCCAATGTTCCGAGGGGGACATGTGCCCCTTTTGGGGCCTCTTGGGTAGTTTTAGTCAGCACCTAGTCACTAGGGATAGAACAATAAAATGGGGACAATGCCTCAAAACCTGAGCCTCTGAGAGCCCACCCAGACTGTGTTTCTCCAGGTGATGGTGATCTTCTGGGCATAAATGCACAAGACGTGGCCATGCAGAAACCGATGGTCCCCAGCTCTGCCATGCCCAAGCCTCTGTCTTCAAAGCCTCAGCACTTTCAGGTGAGGACCTTCCAGGCTTCAAGCCCTCATGATTCACCTGACTCTCTCACTGCATCCCCAGTCCATCCCCATCTCTCCACAAGGTCATGGCAAAGGGCCAGAGCTCTTCTGAACTTTACTGCATCCCTTGCTTCTCTGGATGCCATTCTGAGGCACTTCTGTAGGAAGCTGAAGCTAGAGATAGCTCCAGTGAGCCAATAGGAGACACTGTTGGCTATTCACCAGCCAGCCCTGGCAAGTGCTAGGGAGGCAGAGCAGAAGGCCTGGACCCAGCCCTCCAAGAGGTAACACAAGGCTGGCCATGTGCAGGGCAAAATGAGCTGTATGGGAGAGGCTGAGGAGAGTTCCCACTATGACTTCTGGAATCCCCATGCCATGGCTTACCAACTTCCTTCTGCTGTATAGCCTATAGCCTGATATTTCTGCTATGGTGTTGTCTGCTCCCCAGCCTGCCACTTGCCCAGGAGACTGGGCATCATTCTTTACTGCCTTCTTCCTCACCCTAACCCTGCATCCAATTGATGGCCAAGTCCTAGCACTTAATATCACCTGACCACCCCCATCTCTCCATCACCACATCATTTCCCTGGCCCAAGCCACCACCATCACTTCCCTGAACCACCTCACAGGCTCCTCCTGAGCTCCTAGCCTCCAGTTCTCTCCTGTCCATTCTTTAGTCAAAGTGATCTTTCAAAGGTGTCATTCTTACCGTATCATGCACCTGCTTAAAAATGTCCTTAAAAATGAGGACATCCCTCCCCAGAAGAAATGAGGACACCCATGACAAATGGTAGCTAAACTTGTGGTGAGCATAGCAGAATATATAGTTGTCAAATAACTATCTTGAATGCCTGAAACTAATGAAACATCGTGTGTCAGCTATACTTTAAAAAATAATATGAATCACATGAATCACATCCCAGGTACTTCCTCTGGGGTACCTTCCTTTCCTCTTCCTAGGGGCCCCATCCCTTTCTACCAGGCTAGTTTGCCCAGGATAGAAGGTCATTGTGCCCAAATCTTTGCCCTTCCTACGTGGTAGAGGTTAGGGCAGAATTCAGACATGCGACCTGTTTGCCAGGTTTGGTTCATTCTTGTCTCTCAGGGACAGGTAGCTGTATGTGTATCAATCCCTGAAGGGTCCCTGGACTTGATGGAGACACAGGAGGCCTCATGGAGAAAGTCTGATCCATAGCCTGGATTGGGAGATTTATGTACAGTTTACTATCTACAGTAAGATGACAAGTTTCCATGACTCTGCCCTGCTAGCCACTGCCATCTCCAGTTCCTGCTCCCTTTGGGCCTCATCCAGCTTGGGTATTTCCTGGGCTCTGCCTTATTCTTCCCCTCCTGCCTTCTAATTCTAGGACCAGATGTCACAGCCCCTTTACTGAGTCCCAGTAAAGTAATAAAGGGGAAGAAGAAATCACAAGTCAGAAAGTAAATCACAGATCATTGATTCAATTGCATGGAACTTTAAAATTCTCGATTCCTTAAAAGATTGTAGACAAAAGTTAAAAAAAACACACACACACAACAACAAACTGGGAAAGATTAGACTTCATTCTGTATTCTGTAACAAGTCCATAGCAATTGAGAAACACTAAGTCTATACAAGATGGGAAGGACAAAGCAGTGGGGGCGGGGAGTGGGGGACAGTTCCCAGAAAGGAAACAGAAGGAGCCACAGTGTCCAGGACTTGTCTTCAGGTTGGAAGCTCCCGGTGGGTCTTCCTTCTGTTTGCAGTAGATGTCTCTTATCAGAACACTTTGTTCTTTAAGAAGAGTCTCTCTTGGAAAAGGGAGAGCCCAGGCCCCATCATGAGGTTCCCCTGTGTTCCCTCATAGGTCCGAGTGAAAGTGTATGAAGCCCGACAACTCATGGGCAACAACATCAAGCCAGTGGTGAACGTGGTCATTGGGAGCTACCAGCATAAAACACGGATCAAGACGGGAAACAACCCTTTCTTCAATGAGGTGGGCTACACATGACCTTCAGAGCTGAACAGGGCACTTGGGCCAAGTAGATCAGCCAAAGGCTAGGCATTTCCTTCATGCTTCAGGCAAGCTTGCTTCTTCCACAAACACTGACTGAGCATTGGCTAAGCACTGCTTGACACTGGAAATCATTTGAAGCCTCAAATAATTTGAAGCCTCACATCGGAGGAGTCAGTAGACTGTGGGGGGATCAACATGTGAACAAGTAAACACTTAGAATGAGATAAGACTGGGGTTAACAGAGATCTGATCTGGGGGTGCTGTTAGTGCAGCCATGAAATGCAGGCCCAGACCATGTATGTCTTGTCACTGCTGAAGCCCTAAGCTATAGTATTGTGTCTGATACACAGGTGGAAATCTATAACTACTCACTGAATTAGTCAGTGAATAGACCAATAAATAAAAGATGAACACACAGTGGGAGCAGAGAGGAATGGGTGGACTAAGGAAGGGCTCCTGGATCTTTGAAGGAAGAATCTACCAGTGAAAGAGGGACATCGTGGAGAATTATAAGTCAGGAAAAAGCAACTGTGTCTTCAGAAGCCTAGAAATGAGAAGCAGGAGGACTTGGAAGAATTGTAGATATGAGTGTGGCTGGAGGGGAGTGGCTGGAGGGAAGCCTACAAAATGCTCTGGAACCCTGTCATGGATGACACTCAGGAGCTACAGAAGGACTTAATTAGGAGAGTGATGGGCTGGGTTTGCATTTGGGAAAGAGGGTTCTGGCTGCAGCAGGGGCTGGGGTGCAGTGGACTGATGGGGCAATCTAGAAGGAAGCAGAGGCTTGGATCTCCATCCCAGGGCAGCTAGCTGGGCCTTGAGCAACTCATGACATACCCTCCTGGGATCCCCTACCCTTGCCCTTTACCCAGGCAAAACACCCCCCTGGAGCCTGGCAGGCCTCTGCTTCTGGAGTAGGAACATGGGCATGAAATGGGCAAGAGCTGGGGAAGAAACATGCTATTCTGAGCCTTCAGGCTTACTGAGTCCCGGGGTGAAGCGGTAGAAGAAATGTCATCCAACCTCTACCCTCATTCTCTATGCGTCAGATCTTCTTCCAGAATTTTCATGAGGTGCCTGCAAAGTTCTTTGATGAGACTATCTTAATCCAGGTGAGAAGCCACGCAATATGGATCCATTTTCTTGTCCCACCTTAATTCTGGGAAGGACTTCAGCTCCCTTCCCGAACGCTTGGAGCCAGTCACTTCAGATGGTCCTTCTGACCCCAAGTCACACCTCCACCACCTCCATCACTCTCTGGCAGCCCAGACTTCCCACACATTTATTTAACAAATGTATGGAATGCCAATTGCTAGACCCTGAGCTGGGCCCCCGAGGTGCCTTCCCATGTGCCAGAATTCTCATGTCACCAAAAGACCCCTCAAATGTCCCCTCAACATGGGACATTCCATTCCCTACCAGAAGGAACCCAGTAACAGTGGTGAAAGTGTGCACTTATCAAATGCCTCCCATGTGCCCAGCATAAGGCTAAGGAGAACAAGGAGGTCTCTTCCTTGAGGAATGTACATGTTCTTGGCAACACAGGGACATGGGAAATGATCAGGGTAGCATGCGATGGAGAAAGTCGAGTGCAGCACGTTCCTCTGGGCTGACCTTTGGGTTGACCAAATGGATTGGACCCTCTGATCAATTTCCTCATCAGTAAAATGGAACTAAAATTCTGAACCTTATGGGGTACCTCTGAGAATTAAATGAGAAGAACTATGTGGAAGTGTGGGCCATTAGGAAGCATTAAGTAAATTCTAGAGAATCCCAAATGTGCCCTTACAATTCCTCCCATGGGAATGGGGGAAATGAGGTATGTGAATAACAGATCTTTCTGGGAACTCCCCCGCAGGTGAAGAATTCCACACTAATGAGATTCAATGCAGAGATCGGGAGATTCCAAGTGAGTTCTGGATGAAGGAGGAGTTTTGGTGAAACAGTTAACAGAGACTCACCATGGGTTCCATGCCTGAGTCTAGGGGCAAAAACTTGTATTTTCCTGCAGAAATATCCACCTGACAACTAGGTTAACCTAAACAAGTTATTCAGAATCTCTATTTTCTCATCTATACAATGAGAATAATGACATACTCAACCCACAGAGTTGTTATAAGGATAAAAGTGTGTATCATTTATGAAAGAGCTGAGTGCCATGTTGAATACCATGGACACACTTCAAATCACTGCCTCCAGGAAGTGGAAGCAGAAGATCCAAAAATGCCAACCTAAGAAACACAGAAAATTGCTGCCTGTGAGAACAGAAAGAAAGCTTTGCTTTAGAAAGACACAGGCTGGGAGATGAGGATAGCTGACCTCATGAAGGGCTAAATAAGATTCTCTAAATCCAGGAAAATCAGGAAAAGGTAGGATTGCCAGATTAAATACAGGATGCCCCATTACATTTGAATCTTAAACAACAGGTACTTTTTAAATACAAGTATGTCCCAAATAATTGCATGGCTCCTAATGAATACTGCAAGGGACATACATACGCTAAAAATGTAGTCATTGTTTCTCTCCAGTTCTAACTTAAATGAGCATCTGTATTTTTATTTGCTAAATCTGGCAACCCCTGGGAAAGGCTTCCACCTTGGGAAAGGCACATTTAGGACTAATCAAAGTAAGGTTTCTTTCTCATTATTTATAATAAGCACATTAAGAGTCATGACCTATCCCTCAAAGAAGCAATATAGGCTTTGAAATGAGAGATTCTAGAGAGGTCATATGGCAGGTGGTGAAAAATGCTGTGCTTTCAACAAAGGCCACTGCACAATTTCCAGACAAGGACCAATGATATGAACTGTTAAATAGACATTCAGAGAAAACTGAGACTTTTTAAAAATAAGATTTAAAATATTTATTAATTTTTGAAAGACAGTGCAAGCAGGGGATGGGCAGGGAGGGGAGGCAGACAGAGGATCCTAAGCAGGCTCTGTGCTGAAAGCAGTTAGCCCGAGCCCTCTGTGAGCCTGATTCAGGTCTTAAGTTCACAAACCGTGAGATCATCACCTGAGCTGAAGTCAGATGCTCAACCAACTGAGCCACCCAGGTGCCCCAGTAAGCCTTTTTCTTTAAATTACTTCTTTGGAAAATTTCAAATGTACACAAAAGCAGAGAGAGTAAGATCATGAATTCCCACATCCGTATCACTCAACTTCACTAATACATTGCCAGTGATGTATTGTCTACACCTGGCCCACCTCCCCTACCCATGGATTATTTTTAATCAATCTCAGACATCATATTTTATTTTTAAATGTTTCAGTTAATATTTCTAAACATAAACATTTAATTAAGCATAACCAAATGTAATTATCATATTTTAAAACCATTGTAATTCCTGGATAGCATTAAATACTAGTCAGTGTTCAAATTCCCCTAATAATCTTATGAAGTCCTTTTATGGTTTGTTCAAATCAGGATGCAAACCAGGTGCATATACTGTAGTTGGTTAAAATGTGTTTTTAGGTCTCTGTGATTCTATTTGTCCTGCTCCTTTTTTTTTTTTTTTTTTTTTTTTGTAATTTGTTAAAGAAACTGGATAGTTTGTCCTATAGAGTTTTCCTCCAGTCTGGATTTTGCTGACTGCATCTCTGGAAGGTCATTTCACATATCTCTCTGCCCAGGTGTTTGCTATCAAGAGGCTAGTGGCTTGCTACATTTGGGTCTGTTATTTGGCAAAATGACTTCAGCAGAAGGCACAGAATGTCTGTTGGTCTCTCTTTTTATGTCGTTAACAGCCACTGATGACCACTGCCTGAAGAGTCAATGCTGTGTTGGCCAGGCAGTGCTATATGGTGGTTAAGGGTCCTTTCAATCCAGACCTCCTCACGTAATTACTAGTTGTAAGACTTTAGTACCTTTTCTCACACCAAGTATTCTCTGCAGAGTGGAGATAATAGTGGACCACCTTCTAGGTTGTTGTAAAGAGTAAAGGAGTTAGGGCAAGGCAAGTTCTCAAGCACTAGTGGCTAATACTGTCAGTTCAGTCCTATTGTTTGTTGGTATTGCAAATCTTGGTTGATGGTCCTAAGTAATCCTTACTCTACTCTTGTCTTTCCAGACAGATATTGGGTTTATCTACCATTCTCCAGGTAGGTAACAGTTGTTGCAAATATGTGTGCCTTCTGAGAAAAAGCAGATCAGTTGTCCAAATATCTCAAAACTCCTGTATGTACAGCACATGAGGGAAAAGTAATAGAGGGTATGAATTATTTTTGTATTTGGTAATATTTATAATGATAACATCTTTCTCTGCAAAACACAAAGCATACCTTTGGGTCAAATGCTAACCTTTTATTGCAACCTGGAGTTGAATTTCTATTTCTTGAGGCCAGTAATGAGGGACTGATATTTGAGTAGAGGTTTCCACTGTAAATATAACACATAACCTGGCCATTGCATAGATATAAGTTTAAAGTTTGGACTTAGGGTTGGGGAAAAGGCTTGCCTCTCTCAGATCAGGATATTAACAACTGTAGGTTCCCAGGAAAGAAGGGTCTCTATTTCCTAAAGGCTAGTAGCCTGGGAGTGCACTGGGTTTGCCTAGTGGTAGAAGTGATTCCCATTTTCCTCTGCTACTGTATGGGAACCAGAATATAGGAGACACACTTCCACACCCCACTCCTGGTTTCAGGAAAGAAGGATGGAGACTGAAGGCCAGTCTCCCATAGGCCCTCTGCTCCTCCAGGTCACACACTCCTGAGGAGATGGTTAGGCCTCTGCCTGCCAAATGAACCCAGCAGTGGTTTGAGAGGCTACCTGAAAGTTACCATCTGTGTCCTCAGTGCAGGAGACCAGGCTCCGGTGAGGCTGCCCTCCATACCCCAGTAACATTTCCTACTGTATCCGCTTCTGTAGGGCACCCCTGGGCCCTCGGTGTGGCCACTGATCTTCACCTGCTTTAATTCATGCAGTGACACTCAAGGGTTGTCCATCCTTCCCCCATACCAAGTGGAAGGTCGGGGAAGCCAAATCTGTTGGCCATGGCCATGACCATCCTATGACTCTGACCCTATCAGGTCTGTGGTCTCTACAGGTAGATCAAAAGCTGCCCTATGGGGCTGATGACACCAGTATTCAGATCTTCAAGTCAACGTTGGTTCCGATCAACATGGCCTACCTACAGTTCTTCATCTACTGCGCGGAGGACCTTCATCTCAGTTAGAGTCAGGGTGGCGGGGAGGGAGTGGTTCTGGTGGGGAGGAATCCCTATGCAGTGGTAATCTGGATTCTCATGGGGCTTCCCTGTTTCATTTTGATGCTAACCTAAGATTTAGAGGGAGAGGAAAGGGTGAGACTGAAATCCACCAAAATTTGTTTTAGGAAGGCCCTAAACATATGCCCCTGACTGCCTTTGATGCCCAGATGCAGATTCCATGGTTCCCTGTGCTAGCACCCATCCCTGCTGCCCATTATGTGCCATGACATGTAACAGCACATAGAGATAGAGTGGAAGTGTGGGACGTCTGCCCAGGGGGCACCATGCCAATTGATGGCAGAGGTTTCAGTTTGTTCTATCACCTCTCCAAATCCTCTCCTTTAAAAAAATGCTTCAGTCTCAGAAATCTTATAACTAATCTTGTAACTTCTTGTTCAGAGAAACAGCACTTAGTGAGTCCTGTGTTGGAGGTGGAACTAATTGGGAAAAAGGTAAGTGTAGAAAGGGTCTGAGGTTTAAAGAAACTGTCACCTAGATAGTGTGTGGGGAAAGATGGAGTTGGCGGGCAGGAGCCCAGGACTCGTATCTCAATTCCTCCATCAGTGGGCTGTGACTGGTCACTGGACCAGGAACTCTGTGAAGGTGGAGACCATGATGAGTCACCTTGTATCCTGGAGTTGTGCTTAGTGCCCTGCATGGAGAAGATGCCCATTGAAAGCCAAATATACATGAAGGGCACAAATGAGTGAATGAGTGAATGAAACAAGACTCCCACAAACAACACTGAAACTATTATTGTCTTCTTTGAGCCTCGGTTTCTTCATCTGTAAATGGAAGGTTCTAGACAAGACAGTTGCTGACAATCCATGAGCCTCTGTGAATAGAGAGAGTAGCATTTTCCAAAGTGTGCTGATGGATGTTATGTGCAGAAAAAAGGATCCTGTGTTCAAATTTGGGGAATGCTAGGTTAAGGTTAAATCGGTTTGTCTCTTTAAATTCATAAACCATAGAATTCCTAAACCATGGTTTCTACCATATTCTACCTATTAGAAGCATCATTAAATCCATCCCATACATAAAAGGAGGGAAATCAGTGTCCACCTTTCAAAGGAAGGTATACCAAAGGATTTGTGGACGTATTTTAAAACCTCCATACTGAGTGGGGTTTGGGTGCTCTGGGTCTAGGTGAAATGCTCCTGGGTGACAGGTGGCACACAATTTACAAAAACTTTTACTATCTCTGTAGTTTTCTTAGTGTGTATTTTTTAAATATTTCTTTTATATCTTTTTTTAATGTTTGGTTTATTTTTGAGAGAGAGAAAAACAGAGCACAAGTGGGGAAGGGGCAGAGAGAGAGGAAGACACAGAATCTGAAGCAGACTCCAAGCTCTGAGCTGTCAGCCCAGAGCCTGATGCAGGGCTCGAACCCAAAAACCTTGAGATCATGACCTGAGCCAAAGTCGGATGCTTAACCAATTGAGCCACCCAAGTGCCCCTATTTTTTTTAATGATTATTTTTGAATGAGTGAGTGAGAGAGAGAGAGAGAGAGAGAGAGGGAACGCTAGCACACACCTGCAAGTGGGAGAAGGGAAGAAAGAGAGATGGGGACAGAGGATCTGAACCAGGCTCCAGGCTCCAGGCTCCAGGCTCCAGGCTCCAGGCTCCAGGCTCTATGCTGACAGCAGAAAGCCCAATGTGAGGCTCCAACTCCTAAACTATGAGATCATAACTTGAGCCCAAGTCAGACACTTGACCAACTGAGTCACTCAGGTACTCCAGTTTCTTAGTGTATTAGGAAGTTTAACCACTCCAACCAACCCTTGATATCACCAACATGATTGCTTAAAATAGAGCCAAGTTTAAAAATGAAGTCAAGTGGAGGTGCCTGGGTGACTCAGTCAGTTAAGCCTCTGACTCTTGATCTCAGCTTGATCTCCGGGTCTTGATCTCCGGATCATGAGTCCGGGCCCCGTGTTTGGCCTGGTGTTGGAGGTAAAGCCTACTTTAAAAAAAAAAAAAAAAGATGAAGTCGGGTGATGCTTTGGAAAAGGGTATTCCATTGTGTACTACCACAGTTGACATTGTTTTTGCTTACTTTTCTATTGGGATCTTAGAGTTTATCTAACAAAATGTATGTGTATGCATTCACATAATAAAGTTAATAATGCTATGATTATTTTAAAAACAGTCAATTGAAAGATTATTTAAGAACAAATACTAGGGAATCTGGATATGGGAAGATACAAAGCCTGAAGTTGTAGCTGAGAAGTTGTCAAAGTGTCTTTAGACCATTCCCATGATCAGCGCTGTGCTGGAGACAGCATCCATCTGTGGGCTGGCTGGAAGGTGAGGCCAGTGGAGGGAGGAGGGGACAGGCTGGCACTGACACTGCTTTGGGATGTTTCTAGCTCAGGACAAACATGCTGACCCAAACTGAGAACCCAATATGGAACCAGATCCTGATCTTCCAGATTCAGGTAGGTATCGCTGTTCCATCTTGACCACCCTCCTCCTCCTGGCCCACAAACAGAAAGGAAGTTTGAATGTTTTTGTAGGGGTGTGGATAGAATGTAGGGGCCAAGAAGCATGGGCAGAAGGGGGACAGGATCTGCCTGATAGGGAACATGAAGAAGGACATATTACAGAAAATTTATTTGTCCAATATTAAGAATGAATGGGCCATACAATTAAACTTTCCAGAAAATTTAAACATGCCCCTTCACCTACATTATAAAACAAAACCAAGAAACATCATTTAAAATCAGTTTAAAGATTTATTTTAAATTGTACTGTGCATTTTCTTATCATCTAGGCAAAGTGCTCTGGAGACAATTATAGCTCTTTGTTAATGGCCTAGAGGTATTGTGGGAACATAGTTAGTATATGGGCTACATCTAGTATTGGCTATTTGTGCCTGCACTAAATGCCTCCAAGATGTTCTTTGTGGGATTCTGTGGTCTGATTTTTATAGATTTTCAGTCCTCCTTAGTCACCTATCAGTGGTGTGGATCCCAGTTCTCTTAAAACCCTGGAAGAGACTTGATTGCCTTTTGACTCCATGCCAGGCTTCTAAGAGCTGTATGTGGAATAAGAATACGCAATTATGAAAGATAACTTGAGCACTGTCATAAGGATGAGTGCATAGAACTTGGTATGGCTTCTATTTGGCTACCCGGAGAGTATTTTGCTTTCCTTATACCTTACATTTGTCTGACACAAAATCACTAATAAGCTCCCCTCTACTTCCCTGGAACCCTCTTCCTTGCTTCTCCTAGAAGCTTCCCTAGTCTGCCTCCTGGTAAGGCATCATCTTTAACCATTCTTCATAATTCCTACCTTCTTGGGTGATTTCATAGACTCTTAAAGTAGGAAGAGGTTTTTTTTTTAAGTCTATTTTGAGAGAGAGAGCATGTGCACACACGTGAACAGAGAGTGGCAGAGAGTGAGGGAGAGGGAGACTCTCAAGCAGGAGCACACGCACATGCACACACATACACACGTGAGTGGGAGAGTGGCAGAGAGTGAGTGAGAGAGAAAATCTCAAGCAGGCTCTGTTCTGTCACCATAGAGCCAGAGGCAGGGCTTGATCCTTGAACTGTGAGATCATGACCTGAGCCAAAACTCAGTTAAATACTCAACTGACTGAGCCATCTACTGGTGCCCCAGTAGGAAGAGATTTTAAAGGGAGCCTAGTCTATCCTCCACCTTTGATCCCTCCCACCTGTCTCTGGCTGTGATGAGGCTCATGGCCAGGATCCTCACATGCTCTGGATGCTCAGAGCTTTGAAAGTCTTCTCTGATGTTCAGCTGCCTTTAGTCTCAGAAACCAGTGGCACTGGCCAGACCCTCCTTTATCCCTGAAAGAAACCTTCCAACATTTAAAGATGTCCAAACACTCCCTGGACCCTACCCATTTCCCACAAAACATGGTCTCCTAGGTTGAAGCCATTTGGATGCAGGCCTGATTGTCACTAGCCCTGTGCAAATGCAGCAGGGAGATGTGACCCTCACTCTGAATGGCAGGACAGCGACAGAGATGGTGGAATCTGAGGCCAGCTGGTCAGGACCCCAACAAGGCAGGCTGCAGGAAAAACTGCTAAAAATGGGTATTTGCCAGTTTACAGTCCAAGTTCCCCAGGACAGAAGGACAGTCAAGACAAGGAACTGGGAAAGGGGAAGAGAATTCTCAACAGGGTGGATGAAAAGATGGTTCAGCCCTGAGTTTGAATTTGGAAGATTTGTAATTTTGCCTTACGGTACTCATCTCTTAACTTCCAGTGGGCCTTTCCTCATTTCTTCCTAAATATTTGCTCAACTCAAAAGCCCTTTCCCTACTTCCCCCCTGCCCCCCCCAGCTTCCCTGGCAAGGGGAGAATGGACAGTCCCAGGAGCTGCTGTGTGAGGGGAGAGGCCCTGACTGAGAGGATCTGAATCCCACTTAGTTCTCAAGCCCAGCAGCTGTTTTCCATATAGGTTGTTTTTTTGTTTTCATAATTGAGGGGACCCTGTGACAGAGTGGAGATAAGAACCAGAAGCTTGGGTTCCCATCCTGACTGCAGTCCTTACTGTGTAACCATGATCAAGTCGTCC
This sequence comes from Suricata suricatta, assembly GCF_006229205.1. Classification (NCBI taxonomy): domain Eukaryota; kingdom Metazoa; phylum Chordata; class Mammalia; order Carnivora; family Herpestidae; genus Suricata; species Suricata suricatta. Next base: position 89,827,218 of record NC_043703.1, on the reverse strand, counting down.
TGCTTCTTTGGGCCTCATTCCCCATCTGTAATTAGGAACAATCACACCCCTCACTGGGATATCGTGGAGTCATTGGGCTTCAGCCCCTGCATAGAACATGAGAACTTCAGGAACTCAGTTGCTCTGTGCCTCAATTTTCCTGTCTGGAAATGGGAATAATAGCACCTGGCCTATGGGGTTGTTGGGAGGAGTCACTCAAGTGATCCGTGTGGATCATTTAGCACAGGCCACAGGACGACAGAAACCTTCCCAACAGCAGCTACTACTATTTACTCTCTGAGGAGAGAGATATGTTGCTGTTTAAAAGTTAACTGCTAACAGTGAAGAATACATTTTAGGCCACAACCTCCATGAAAGACAGACTGAGCCCTGCATTGGACTCTGTGCTAACAGCATGCAGCCTGCTTGGGATTCTCTCTCTCCTCCTCTCTGTGCCCTTCCCCTGTTCATGCTCTCTAACTTGCTCTCTCTTTCTCTAAATAAATCAACTTTTTAAAAAAAGAATAAGAATACCAAAGCAACCATAGGACATGGTCCTAGGCCTTTCCCAAGTCCTTGCAACGGGCCCATGCAAGTGGGGAGGCCTACAGTCACAGGCTTATATGTCTCCATAGACATTTTGGCTGTGGTGACATGGCTTGCTGATGATTGAGCCAGGCCTTGGGCCAAGACCCAGGACTTCCCAGCTGTACTCAGACTCCTCGAGGACCAGACCACCTGAACTTGCACCCACTGCTCTTGCTTTCCTCTTGCAGCTGCCCTGTCTCTCCAGCTACATTAAGTTCAGAGTCTTGGACTGGTAAGCTGCTGGGTAGAGGCTGAAAAACACGTACGGGAGAAGAAAATCTGAGCTGGCCCAGCGGCTCAGCCTGTAGACTGTGTTTCTCTACAGCCCCAAGAACAGGTGCCAGGAAGAGATAGGGACAGTCAGTCTGTTCCTCAACCAAATCTCATCCACCGGAGCAGAAATAGAAGGCAAGCAATCCCCCAGGCCCCTGCCTCCTGCCCCTCTGCCACCTGGCCTGTCACCCTCACTCTCTCTTCTTGCAGGAACGTATTCTGGCTTCTTACCCTGTTTTGGCCCCAGCTTCCTGACTCTCCGTGGGGGTAAAAAGGCCCCTTTCAGGATCCAGGAAGAAGACACTGTAAGCTTCTTATGACAGCTCTAGGGAACAGTGGAGGTAAAACCAACCGTATGAAAGGTGCTGGGGCCTGGGAAGTGCCGGGGAGGACCCAACCCTGGTTTCTGTCCATGATGCTATTAGAGGACATGTAGCCTTTGTGTAAATGGCTGTGTGTGTGTGGGATGTGTGCTGTGTGTTGTGTGAAAGGAACAGATGGAGAGCTCTGGGCATTCACTGAAGAAGGGGCATTGAGATGAAACATCAGGTCAGATTTCCAGCAGGTGGAAAGGACATACAAGCCTAAAACAGCATAGGTAAAAGTAGAAAGTACTGGGCTATTAAAGACTTGTGATTTAAAAAAAAAAAAGAATTCAGATTCAGAGTCTGTCTCCAGACCTGCTGAAGCAAAATCTACGGGTTTTGAGGCTTGAAATTTTAATACATTGTTCAGATGGTTCTTCTGTTTAAAAAAATTGGTGATGGGGCGCCGGGGTGGCTCAGTCGGTTGAGCATCCAACTTTGGCTCAGGTCATGATCTCACAGCTTGTGGGTTCGAGCCCCATGTTGGGCTTTGTGCTGACAGCTTAGAGCCTGGAGCCTGCTTTGGATTCTGTGTCTCCCTTTCTTTCTGCCCCTCCCCCGCTCATGCTTTGTCTCTTCCTCTCTCTCTCTCTCTCTGTCTCTCTCTCAAAAATAAACATTTAAAAAATTTTTTAAGGATTGGTGATAAATTCCAGGAAGCCAGCTTCAATTGGCTTAAAAGAAAGGAGGAATTCTTGAGTGAGGATGAACTCCAGGCACCAGGACCTCAATGCCATTAAGAGACTAGCTCATTCACTCCGTCTCTTGTCTCTGCTGCTGGTCAACCTGGGCTTCATCCTTTCCTACTTCAGTTAGGCTTCCCTGCTGGCTAGTGACCATTTGAGCCTCTGATAGGGAAGGCCCAGGGAGCATTCTAATTGGCTGCCTTAGGTCATGTGTACTCTCCTTGGACCAATCACTGTTGCTGAGGAGACTGGGGCATGCCCTGATTGGCAAGGCTGGAAGTGCAAACCCAGTAGGTATCACAACCTCCTCCAAGCTGGAAGCATTTGCTGGGAAGCTGCACTGTGATTTGATCAGAGGGTAGAATGCATGAAGAGGAATGGGTCTCAAGGTATAGAAGAGGAGTCAGGACCCAGAGGTTTCCAGGCACAGCCATGTCTAGAGTATCTGGAATTCCACCCCTGGATTGTGGTCAACCCTAGGCAGGAAGTTATGAGGCAATATTGCCTATTGTCTTTGCTGCAGAGGTGTCTGGGGAGATTTGTCTGCTCATTCTCTCTCATCCCTTTTGTCGCTGTTTTCCTTCCTATTGCCCTAGAATATCCCCAACACTGCTAAGGATGGCTTAGCTTATCGAGGCCGGGTCTTCCTGGAGTTATTTACCCACATCAGTTCCCATCAAAACTTTAAGAAGGATCTCTCCTCTGAAGTGACCGATATAGAGGTAACTACAGGAAAAGGTAACTCAGGAAAAAAGAGACCCTCTGCCCACTCCAAATCTAATGTGGGCCCTATTCCTGACACTGCAGAGGCCCTGGTCACAAGCTGAATGATCTGTTGGGTGCATGAAGATGTTTGGTCAACCTGCCTGAGTCTTTATCAAGCCCTTATTGGGGCTTCATGCTGTGCCAAATCCCAGGTTGTCAGGGACCCAGTAACTACAAGATAAGGTTTCAGTTTAAGAAACGTGTAATCTAGTTAAGGAGAAATTGTCTTCTAAGGAGTTTTTATTTCTTCCTTTATGCTAGGGAAGACCACTGAGGCAAGAAGGAGCAGGAGGAGCAGTGTTAAGAATAGCCACCCACTTGTTCAAAAAAATGGGAATACAGTCACAGGGAAGGAGAGCCCAAGAGGAGGGAGCAAATTTCAGAGACCCTTTGGACACAGAATGATCCCAGCCACAGACTAATAAGACATAAAAAATGAAGCTAACTGCCCTAAGTTGATGCTCATTTTCTGCCTCAGGTGGCAAGTCCATGCATGAACATGGACTCCCTGAAGGAGAAGCAGGCCTGGGGGGTGGATGATGTATTCCCATCTTTGACATGTGCTTGTTAGGCATCCATGAACACCAGTCCCCAAGGCTGCTAGACAGATGGTGTGTCATCAGCACACCAGGGTCTAAACACAGGGTCTTGGAGGAACTTCCTGGGAGGAGTAGGTAGGTGAAAGGGTGTCATAGCCTATGGCAGGTTGAGGAGGGGAAGGGGCTTGCTGAAGAGACTGAGGAGGAGCAAAAGGGAGCATTGAGGCAGCCCCCTGGAGGGAGAGTTTCCAGGCCACATAGGTGTGGGGGAGAAGCTACATGTAGACTGTGCATACAGGCAAGTGCATAGAAACTTGACTGAAAAATAGAAGGAGACAACATCAGGTGGTAGCTAAATAGAGGCTCAGAGGTGAAAAGGAGGGTTATTTTTCATAACAGCAGAGATGAGCTAGCGAACAGACTGGGTGAGTGCAAGAAGAGGGCAGGGGTTGGCCACAGAAATGAGAGCAGCTGACATAGTAGATGGAGGACCCAGAACGTGGGAGGAGGTGGCAGGAGAAGGGCTCAGAGCAGATGTGTGAGCATGTGTCACCTTCATCACATCCCTGCCCACACTCATCCCATCAAGGGAGGACATTTAGGCAAAATGGAGAGGGATGAGGTGGTCCAAGTCAGAGCCCAGGCTAGCCCTCTGTGCATCAGAGGGAGAAGCCTCCAATTCAGGAAGGAAAGGAACCACAGCTGACTGGGGGAGGGAGCCAAGTGATAGAAGTCCTGGGAGGAACTGCCCTTGAGCAGGAGTCAAAGCAGGATTTGGAGGGGGCAGGGGGGGGCTCAAAGATGGTCCAGCTCGTCCTGAAGAGAAGCAAAGATGACCTTTGAAAGAAACAGGGCACCTCATCTTTGCCTCCCTGCCTGTCTGTATAGCCTTGGCTTATGTACTGGGGATGTGGGGGGGTTCTTGTTTTAGAAGCACTACAACCGCCAAAAGTATGGCCTTTGCGTCATCTTCCTTTCCTGTACCATGATGCCCAGCTTTAAGGACCTGATCCAGTTCGAGGTCAGCATTGGCCCCTATGGAACCAAGACAGACCTGAGTTACAAGCCTGTCATCTCAACCACACAGTACAGCCCAGTGATATATGATGGTAATAGTCAGATCTAACCGAAGAATAGAGAGCATCCACTGCATGCCAGGCTTATGCTTGGCCCTTTTAAGGGTATTAGCTCATGGAACATCCATAAGTATTGTTAACCTACCTATCGCACATGAGGAAAATGAGCTTCAGGGAGATGAAGTCACCTGCCAAACATTGCACAGCTAGTAGGCGGTGAGCCCATGACAAGAGTTGAAAGTAGGTGTTCATGTCAAGTCATTCTCTACACTAAGTTCCACAGGACAACTTCCCCAACCCCATCTTCTTCCTTGCTACTCTGAACCACCACTGATCCATCCATGCAACTATCTTCTGCTACTTGTCTGCCCACCTTCTATCCATCCATTAATCCACTCACCCACCCTTTTATCCATTTATCTCCCACCCATCCACTGTCCCAAACACTCAGCCAGCTTCCCTTCCATCCATTCATCCAATATACTTATTAAACACCTATACCAGGCACGATAAGAGTAGCAGTTCTCAAAGTGCAATCCCTGGCAGGGCATCAAGATCACCTTGGAACTTTTAGAAATGCAGATTCTTGGCCCCACCTCAGTCCTACAGAAAATCTGGGGATGGTGCCCTGCAATCTGTGTTTTAACAAGCCCTCCACGTGATTCAGATGCATGCTAGACTTTGAGAGCCACTGTTCTAGAGGAATACGGGCTTCCCTTCCTCTTCAACAGCTTTGCAATCTTACTGCCCATTGAGAGCCTTTCTGTGCTTAAAAAACTTCCCTGGTTTTTAAAAACAGCCTATTGAAATAGAATCCACACACCATACAATTCATCCATGTAAAGTATGCAATTCAGTGGTTTTTAGTGTACTCACAGAATTGGACAACCATCTGGTTGATTCTAGAACATTTTTATCACTCCAGAAAGAAACCCTGTACCTACTAGCAGTCACTTGCTATCTCTCCCCTATGTCCCCAAATGCAGGCAACCACTAATCTACTTTCTGTCTTTATGGAGTTTCCTATTTTTGGACATTTTATTGTACACATGGGTTCACAATATGTAGTCCTTGTGATCTGGCTTCTTTCACTTAGCATAATGTTCTACTTTTTTAAAAAATATTTTTTAGTGTTTATTCATCTTAGAGAGAGAGCAGTGGGGGAGGGCAGAGGGAAAGGGAGAGGAAGACACAGAATCCGAAGCAGGTTCCAGGCTCTGAGCCGTTAGCACAGAACCTGACATGGGGCTTGAACCCATAAACTGTGAGATCATGACCTGAACCAAAGTCAGACTCTCGACTGACTGAGCCACTCAGGTGCCCCATGCTCTACTAACTTTTAAATTATGAAATATATACAAAAATATATTAAATGTATATACATTAAATGTCCTTTTCTACACTAAGTTCCACACTACAACTTCCCCAACCCCATCTTCTTCCCTACTACACTGAACCACCACCCCTGATCCATGTATATATATAATTTAAAGAAAAATAAAATGAGTATCCCTGAACTCACTACCCAGTTTAAAAGACAGAAAATTGCCAACATCTTAGAAGTTCCCTGTATACTCTTCCCACATCCATTTACCCACAATAGAACCACAACCCTGACCCTCATGATAACCACTCCCTTGCTCTACCTTTCAACTTTTACCACCTATGTAGGCAACTCTAAACAGCATACTATTTGTGCGTTTTATTCAAGTGGAACTCTGCAGTCTACATTCATCTATTTTCCATCTTTTGCTTCATATTAATCTTTTTATGTTGGTGTGTGTAGCTGAAGTTCATTTTCACTTCTGTATATGTTCTACTGTATGATTATAACACAATTATGTGGTATATGTAGACATTTGGGATGTATCTTCTTTTCCTACTATAATAATTTTGTTATAAACGTTCTTGTACATGTCTCCTGGTCTCAAGTGCAAGACTTCCTCTAAATTATATACCCTGGAGTGAAAGAGAGATTCAAAGCAAAAGTAATTTACCAAATTACACTCTCATCAGCATGATGAGAATTCTTATTACTCTGCGTTCTCACCAGGACTTGATGTTGCCGAGCCTTCTCATTTTTGCCAATCTGATGGATGTAAAATGGTATCTTATAAGATCTTGATTTGCATTTTCCTGATTATTAATGGAGGGTGAGTGCCTTTTCATGTATTTACAAACATTTGTTTTTCTCATCTGTAAAAAGCCTATTAATATGTTTTATCCATAATTATATTAGGCTTGTCTTTTTCTTATTGACTTTACATTATTTTTTCTGAGAACGATCCTTTGTCAGATGAGTATATTGTAAGTATATTCCCTAAGTTTGGAGCTTTTCATTCTCTTAATGACAACATTTTATTTTTTACTGAAATACTATTTTCAAACTATAAAATGTACATATTTTAAGTATACAATTTGATGAATTTTGACAAATACATATACCTATGTAATCACCATGGGCAGAAAGTTCCATCACCCCAGAAAGCTGTCATATGTGCCCCTTTTCAGTCAATCTCCCCAACCTTGGGGGCAGTCATTGCTGGGCTATCACTATAGATTTGTTTTATTTTTCCAACAACTTCATATAAGTGACATCGTACACACAGTTCTTTTTCAATGATTTTGGCTCAGCATAGTGTTATAGGTGTTCATCCATGTTGTTACATAGACAAGTGTTTTGTTCCTTTTTATTTCTGATAGGTACTCAATTATGTGAATATGATAATTTATTTACCCATCCCTCTGTTGGTGGACATTTAGATTGATTCAGCTTTTGGAGTATTATGAATAAAGCTACTATGAACAGTCTGTACAAGTCTCTCTATGGACATGTGCTTGCATTTCTCTTGGCTACATACCTAGGAATGGAATTTGGGTTTTAAAGAGGATAACTAACAAACTTCCAGAGCGTTTGTATGATTTTACATCCCCACAGCAATGTTTGAGAGTTGTACTTGCCGCCCATCCTTGCCAACTTTAGATACCGTTGGTCTTTTTCATTTGAGTCATTCTAGATTTATCTAATCAGTAACAATAGTGAGCATCTTTTCACGCTCACCTATATTTCTCTAGTGAAGGCACTGTTCAAGTCTTTTGCCAGTCTTTCACTGGGTTGTTTGGCTTTTTACATTGCATTCCAAGCGTTATTTTACATTTTAGATACAAGTCCTTTGTCAAGTCTGTTTTGTTAATACTTTCCACTCTGTGGCTTGACTTTTTAATTTCCAAGCAGTGTCTTTTGAAGATCAAAAGTTTCTAATTTTGGTGAAGCAAATAAATTCAAATTTTGAGGGGTGCCTGGCTGGCTCAGTCAGAAGAACATGCGACCTTTGATCATGGGGTCATGAGTTCAAACCACAGGTTGGGTGTAGAGATCACAAATAAATAAATAAATAAGCAGATTAATTAATTAATTAATTACGTGATTTTGATGAAATTAAATGTGCTAATTATCTTTTCTTTTAAGTAATATATTATTTGGTTCAAGAAATATTGTCTACCTCAAGATCATGAAGATATTCTCCTGTGTTTCATTCTACCAGCTTTATAATTTTAGCTTCTTTGTTTTGGTTTATGACCTAACCTGACTTGATTTTTGTATATGGTGTGAGGTCAGATTCTTATTTCTATAAAGATAATCAATTCAGTACCATTTGCTGAAAAAAACCTATTCATTCCCACTTATAATACTTTGATACCTTTGTTGAAAATTGATTAACTGCATGTTGTGTATCTCCTAGAATCCTTGTTCTGTTCCATTGACCTGTCTGTCTTTATGCTGATACCCCACTGGTTTGATTACTATAGTTCTAAAGCAAGTCTTAAAATCACTTAGCGTAACTCCTCCAACTTTGTTGTTTTTTTTTTTAACAAAATAATACAGTATTTGGGTATTCTGGTTTTCCATTTTCATATAAATTTTAGCATCAGCTTGACAATTTCTGCAAAAGACTGCTTGGATTTTCCCATCTTTCTTTTGTTCTAATCAAGTGTTTTTTATTTGTTTAGTTTAGTTTTTAGTATTGCATTCCATCTCCTCTCTGGCTGTACATCTCTGGATTATTTGTAGTGGTTGTTTAAGAGATTGCAATATTGATCTTTAATCTATCATTATCTACCTTGAGTTAATATTATAACTACTTCAGGGGTACCTGGGTGGCTCAGTCAGTTAAGTGTCTGACTTTGGCTTAGGTCATGATCTCATAGTTTGTGGGTTCAAGCCCTGCATTGGGCTCTATATTGACAGCTCAGAGCCTGGAGCTTGCTTCAGATTCTAGGTCTCCCTCTCTCTCTGCCCCTCCTCTGCTCACACTCTGTCTCTCTTTCTCTCAAAAAAAAATTTAAGAAAAAAACCTTAAATGTTATAACTACTTCATATGATATTACATATATTCACATATAATTGTTATGTATAAAAATGCAATTATAATAGTATAATTATATCTTCACCTTCGTTATTACATTCTAGAGTTGGTTTTCTAATATTTTGTTTAGGATTCTTGCATCTATGTAAATAAGATTGATCTGTAATTTTCTTTTTTGTAGTGTCCTTGTTGGGTTTTTATATCAAAGTTATGCTAGCCATATTGAGTAGCATTTCCTCTTTTTATTCACTAGGATCATTTGGGTAACACTGTACTCATCTGTTTTTTTGAAAGTTTGATAGAACTCATCTCTAAATATAAGTTTGGTGTTTGTTTTTAATTGATTTAAATACATATTTATTTTAATTTTTAGCTTTTCTATTTTTAAGTCAATTTTGGTAGGTTTAATTTATCTAGGAATGTAATAATTTCATGTAATTTTCAAATTTCTCAACATAAAATTATTCATAGTATCTTTAAATGTTTTTATTGCAGCAAAATACATATAATGTAAAATGTACCATTTTAACCATTTGTAAGTGTACAGTTCAGTGGAATTAAGTACATTCACAATATTGTGTCACTATCACCTCTATTTCTAGAACCCTATCATCATCACAAACAGAAACCCTACCCATTGGACAATACATCTCTTGTCCTCCTCCCCCACACCCCTGCTATCCTCTATTCAACTTTTTTTTTTCTCTGAATTTGCCTGTACTTCATATGTGAAATCAAATAATATGTGTCCTCTGTGTTTTACCTATTTTACTTAGCATTTGTTTTCAAGGTTCATCCATGTTATAGCATGTGTTAGAACTACATTCCCTTTTACAGCTGAATCATATCCATTGGTATGTACATATCACATTTTGTTTATCCATTCATCTGTTGATGGACACTGGGTTGTTTCCACATTTTGGCTATTGTGAATAATGCTGCTTATGAAGATCAATATACATATACCCGAGTCCCAGTTTTTAGTTATTTGGGGTATATGCCTAGGAGTGGAAGCACTGGATCATATAATAACTTTGTTTAACTTTTTGAGGAACCATCAAACTGTTTTCCACCATAGTTTCTTACTGTTATCTGTTTATCTCAGCAATATCTAAAAATAGCTGTCCTTATTTTAGTCTTTGCAGGCATGCACATGCACTTTCTTTTCTCTTCATAAGTCTTGACAGACTTTTCCAACCTTTTACTATTACAAGTAATGTGTCAAGATATAATTTTATTCACAAGTGATTTCATATGAGTCAGAATAACGGTAGGATAAATTTCCCAAAGTGGAGTTGGTCAAAGTGTATTTGCATCTTGGCAAATATTGCAAAGTGGAATTTCCCCGTTTGCTCTCATCATCTCCAGCAAGGAGAGACTTTGCATGCCCTGTTCTAGATCAAGCTTCATTCTTGCCCTTCCTTGATCTATTCTGTATCTCAGAGCTGAACATCTGCAAACTACATTTCCCAGAGTCCCATGCCAGCTGATAAAAGAGGTGATAGCTATCGTTCTGTTCTATCTCCCCACCTCTTCACTTCGTCTTTCTGCCTCTCCCTCACCCTCTCTCCCTCCCCTGATTCAGGAAGCATCTCTGGAAGTAGCTACATCCCTTCAATGATGCCAGCTTTGGCTGGTCCCTCCTCCATGATTTCAGCCTTGGCCATGCATTTGTTCCTCTGCAATGCCACCTACTACTGGTTGGGCATCGCCTTCTTGATGGCTCCAGCACCTTGCGCAGGAACCTGGATGATGAAGCCATTTTGTGCATCTGTCTCTGGTCACACCACTGCCTCCTTTTTGTTCCCCAGCCCTAGAAACAGAAGTCTCTTCCTCCTGTTACTCATTAGTAACTTTCAAATATCTGCCATGGTCTTTTTCTTTTCCTGGCTGCACCCTAACTGATAATCCTCCATAAAGGTTGTACATTCAACACTCCCACAAGCAACATATGAGACTCTGGTCAGTCTGGTAAGTGAAAACTGGTATTTTGGTGTAGTTTTCATTTTGTGTTTCTGTGTTATAAATGAAGTTGGGCATCTTTTCATGTGTTTAAAGCCACTTGTATTTCTCATTAATTTTCTGTTTATGTATTTTTCTTTTATTCTATTGAGGTATTAGTCATTTTCTTATTGATTTCTAGGATCCCTTCATAGATGAGGGAGATTAGGCCCTTATGAGATGACCTGTAAAGTGTATCTCCCATATTTGTCTCATATCTTTGTCTGTGGTGTTTGGGATTTTTTTTCCCATGAAGACTTTATTTTTATGTTCTCAAACTACTTCTTTTATGGCTTCTGGTTTTTGAGTCTTAATTAGAGAGGCCTTCTCCACTCCAGATTTATTAAGGAGACTTCCCTCACGTTTTGTTCTAGAAGTTTGTGGTTTCTTAGCCAATACCTTCTTCATAACTAATAACTTCTCTTTTTCTGATATTTTCCCTATAAATTTCTTGATCTTTTTGTCTAGCCCCCCAAATATCCTTTATTTTGTAAGTCTACAAACTTAACCAGGATATGTTGAAATGTTGATCCTTGGGGGTCAGTTTTCCCTGGCATGTGGTGTACTATTCCATGGGTAGATTAGAATCTTATTTTGTTAGTAATTTCCTTAGTGGTATAATTTTTTTTAACTTTTTAAAATTTTTTAATTTACTTTTGAGACAGAGCTTGAGGTGGGGAGGGACACAGAATCCAAAGCAGGCTCCAGGCTCTTAGTTATCAGCACAGAGCCTGATGCAGGGCTTGAAACCATGAATCGTGAGATCATGACCTGAGCTGAAGTCAGATGCTTAACCGACTGGGCCACCCAGCCGCCCCTAGTGGTATAATTTTTTTTTACAGCTTTTTAATTGGATTGTATGTCTTATTAAGAGTTCTTTATATATGCTGGATACAAGTCTTTTATTAGATATATGGTTTGCAAATAGTCTGTGGCTTTTCTTTTCATTTCCTTAACAGTGTTTTTGAAGTGTGAATAGCTTTAATTTGGAGGAAGTCCAATTTTTTTCTTTTTGGATATCATATCTGAGATCCCTTTGCCTAACTCAAGGCTATGAAGATTTTTTCTCCCTATCTTCTAAGTTTTATACTTTTGGTTCTTATATTTAGCTATATGATCTATTTTGAATTAATTTGTATGTGAATACAATTTTTCAAGCATGATTTGTTTTTTTTTTTAAGCATGATTTGTTAAAAAGACCTTCTCTTCCCGTTTGCGTTTTCTTTAGTTATACATATATTTTTCATATTTATTTATTTATTTATTTAGAGATAGGGAAGTGGAGGGACCGAGAGAGGAGACAAAATTCCAAGCAGGCTCCACTCTGTCAGTGCAGAGCTCGACCCGGGGCTTGATCCCAGGAACTGTAATCTCATAACCTGAACCAAAATCAAGATGTTTGACTAACTGAGCCAGCTGGGCGCCCCTCTTTAGTTATGTTTTTAAATATTCTGTCTCATTGTTTAGGTTTTCTACTTCAGGGGCTCCATTTATGGCCTTAACAATTTTCCCTGTTTTTCTTCTGTATCCATCATCTTCTCCTTGATCCTTTTTGATTCTTTATTTCTATTTTATTTTGGTCACTCTTCTTATTTCTATCCTTATTTCTGTGTCTTTCACTGGGCTGTCTGCAGGATCTAATCTTCCTTAGGCTTCCTTTTATGTTGTCTTCCTTCTAGTGTGTTTGTGTTTTTACTTCTACTTTTTTCCTGCACTTTGCCAGCTCACATTTCCTCCTCTTGAGCCCTGAGTTCATTCTGGGAGTATATATTTTTGCTGGCACATTCTGCACCCTGCTCCCATCAAGCTGTGCTTCCAGCTGTCTATCCAGCTCTTTGCTTCCCCGCAGGTGACTTCTGTTGCACTTCACCCCTTCCGGCTTCAGCTTTGAGGGCAATCACGGTTGCTTTTGGCAGTCCTTATGTGTATTTTGAGTCTGCAGATTATATCTGTCTCCTTGCTTTGCTGAAAATGGAGTTGTTTTCCTCCTCCTTGTTGCTTTTGTATGCCATCCAAGAGTAGAAGAAGAAAATTGTCATCTTGTGTGTACGTTCATATCTGAGAGCCCTAGTCCTGGACCTCTGCTCACTTACCATTGTAATGATTCATTCAGTGCCAGAGTCTGCAACTGGGGTCTGCCAACAATTCTGGAAAATTGTAAGATATTTTTGCTTTGAAAACCACTTCTTCTCCTTGTCTTTTATAACTCCTTCTCAAACTCACTCGTTCTGTGGAACTTGTCATTCTGTTCATATTTTTAAATCTCTCTTCCATATTTGCCATCTCTCTGAGCTGCATTCTGCATAACTTCTTCTAGATCTTCTTGGAGGGGCCTTAGGTAACCAATATATTTAAAATGTTTTGGCAGCTCCTGAACCCTGGTCCCCACTTTATTCTTCTCCATGGTATTTTCTATCATTCGACCCATTGTATTTTAATGTATTTTGTCTTTTTTGCCTCTACTATTTTTTAAATCCTTAAGTAAACTTTGGATTCAAGGGCACCTGGGTAGTTCAGTTGGTTAAACGTCCAACTCTTGATTTCAGCTCAGGTCATGATCTCACAGTTCATAGGATTGAGCTCCATGTCAGTCTCTACACTAATAGTGTGGAGCCTGCTTAGAAGTCTCTCTCTCTCTCTCTCTCTCTCTCTCTCTCTCCCCCACACACACACACACTCTCTCTCTGTCCCTCCCCCCTCACGTGCAATAGCTTTCTCTCTCTGTCTCAAAATAGAAACAAAAAACCTTTTGATTCAAGTATAACATAGCTATAGGAAGTACACAAAGCAGTGTCCAACTCAACAAATCATCGCACAGCAAATGCACCCATGTAACAACATTCAGACCATGAAACAGAATCCTGACAACTCAGAGGCCCATTGAGCCTCTCTGCCCCCACCCCATTACCCTCCTAATCTCCATTTTGTCTGGTGGTTAACTTTATAAAAATGAAACCAGAGAGCATGCAGTCTTTTGTGTTCTGGCTTCTTTTGCTCACCATTTTGTGAAATGCATTCAGAAACCTGATGTTGGCTGCAGCTGTAGCTTGTTCTCAGCACTGTATAGTATTCCATTGTGCAAATATACCATAACTTATTTTTCCCTTCTTCTACCGAGGGAGATTTTGGTGTTTTTCAGTTTTGTACTATTACAAACAGTACTGCCATGAACATTTTGCGACCTGTCTTTTGATAGTGCCGTGACCCTTCTCAGTTGGGTGTATACCAGGAAGCAGAACTACAGGGCTAAGGGGTGCCTGGATGGCTCAGTCAGTTGAGTGCCACCTTAGTTTGGCTCAGGTCATGATCTTGTAGTTCACAAGCTTGAGCCCCACATTTGGCTCTGTGCTGACAGCTCAGAGCCTGGAACCTGCTTCAGATTCTGTGTCTCCCTCTCTCTCTGCCTCTACCTTAATCACACACTCTCTCTTAAAAATAAATAAATATTAAAAAAAAAAAAGGAATGGCAGAACTGCAGGGCTAGAGCATGTGTATATTGGTTTTGAGCTGCTTATTTTCCTGGAGCTTTATCTGTGGAAACCTTTGGGACTTTAAAGCTTCAGCTCCAGAGGGGATTTCTTTGCTTCCTCCAGTTACCTGGGGCACTGCCAACCAAAGACCACTTTACATATTCTCTCACCCACATGGGTGGTATGAATACAGAATACAATCTGTGTGAGGCTCCAATTAAAGTTACAAATGTTTAAGAAAACTTCCTGCCCCCTCTACCCAGAACCATGCTGGAGATGGGCCGATTTCCTCATTGTTGTCTCCTGTGTGGTGGATTATTTGTCCTTGATTAATGGTTTAGGTTTTGGAATGGCAGCTTTGCATGGCAGATTCATTTGGTAAGGGCTTCCCTAATAAAGCATCACAAACTAGGTGGCTTAGAACAACAGGACACTTGTTCTCCATTCTGGAGGCTAGACATCCCAAATCAAGTTGTTGGTTCTTTTTTTATTTTTTTAATTTCTTTTTGATATTTTTTAAGTTTATTTACTTATTTTGAGAGAAAGAGCAATTAGGTGAGGGGCAGAGAGAGAATCCCAAGCAGGCTCTGCACTGTCCGCATGGAGCCCGACACAGGGCTCGAATCTACAACCCAGAGATCAAGAGTCACAGGCTCTGCCAAATCGGCCAGCCAGGTGCCCCAGGGTTGGTTCCTTCTGATGGATCTGAGGGAGAATCTGTTCCAAGCATCTCTCCCAGCATCTTGTGGTTGCCTATAATCTTTGGTGCTCCTTGGCACATAGATGCACTACTCTACCTCTGCCCTCTGTCTTCGCATGGTGATGTTCCTCTGTCTCTGTGTCTTCATATGGCTGTCCTCTCTCTCTGTTCCTCTCTTCTTATAGGAACATCTATATTGTGCTAAGGCTCCAACCTACTCCAGATGACATCATCTTGACTAATGACGGTTGTGGTGACCCTATTTCCAAATAAAGTCACATTCTGAGGTAGTGGGGTTAGGACTTCAACATATCTGTAAAGGGGCACAATTCAACCCATGATACACGGGGTCTCTTATTAGACTGCACATTGTGGGCAGTTACAGGCTTTCTCTGCTGATCCCCCTGCCCTGGCACTTGCCAAAGAGAAACACAAGTTCTCTAAGATTTCCAGAAACTAGAAGGCAAAAGTCAGTTTTTGTTTTTGCTTGCCTCACAGATTTTCTGCTTTTACTTTATTTTGACTTTTGTGAATTTCTTTCCTTATATCAAGTAAGCAATATAATTCAGAAAAATTTTTATTTAAAAATTTTTTTTAATTGTTTAATGTTTACTTATAATTGAGAGAGAGAGAGACAGAGCATGAGCATGGGAGGGGAAGAGAGAAGGGGAGACACAGAATCTGAAGCAGGCTCCAGGCCCTGAGCTGTCAGCATATATCCCAACATGGGGCTTGAACTCACAAACCAGCAAGATCATGACCTGAGCCAAAGCCGGACATTTAACCAACTGAGCCACCCAGGTGCCCCTAAATTTTTAAATGCATTTATATTCCATCTAGCATCTCCCTCACCCACCCATTTCAATAAGGAACATGGCCAGGGAACCCAGTTTGCCAAACCCATCACTGTTTTTTATCTATCCTTGCTCTCCTCACCCCCTACCTCTGCACTGGCAGGCCCTTTATGTTAGATGTCTGCCCACTCCAACCAAACCCTGGGTCTCCCCTCTGCCTTGAAGCCCACCCAGAAGGGAGACCCAACCTCAAGTCATGCCCCTTACCTTGAGGTTAAGGGCATAGGTCTTTGGAGCTAGACGCCTGCATTATGATCACCTGGCCGTGCCTGGATTTTCCCACGTGTAAAATGGGGACTTTTGAAAGGCTACATGACACTCTGGGCACAATGAATGCTCAGTAGGACCAGCAGAGTTCATCATAGTGCATATGTTCTCAACTGGCCACCAGCCCACCCTCTGGCGGGAGGGATCCAACTAGAATTATTAATAGATGAGGGAAGGTCCTCTGTGGGGACTTCCCACAGTCCCGCAGACACCTGCCCCGCCTCCCCACCCCCACCACATGTCTGTGTCTCAGGAAACATCTACCATTATGTGCCCTGGTACAACACCAAGCCGGTGGTGGCCGTGACCTCCTACTGGGAGGACACCAGCTTCCGCATGCACTGCCTCAACCTCCTTCACTTCATTCGGGACCGCCTGGTGAGTGGTGCAAGAAGGCACAGGGGTGGGGCAGGGCCTTCGATGGGAGGCTTGGGGAACCAAATCACAGTCCTAAGGACCCAGTCACTCTCCTTGCTCACACACTCTACACCAGTGAAGATGGAAGTGTCAGATGCTGTGCTAAATACTGAAGACTCAAAGCTTAATAAACACAGCACCCAGCCCCACTATCTGAGAGGTCAGACATGCAAATAGCTACCACAGAGCACAGCCAGGCCTGGAGATACAGTACCCAGCGCTATGGGGGTAGAGAGATTAGGGGTGGAGGAGGGGAGAGAAAGAGAGGATAATCAAAGGTGTTTGAAAAGGAGATAACATTTGAGGAGAGTCTTGAAGAATGAGGAGTTTTCCGGGGGCATAGTGGGGGTGCAGAGAAGGAAACAATGTACAAAGTCATGGTGACATGAAGTTCTGGGGTGGCAGGGGCAAGGAGGTGATGTGGAAATAAGGCCAGAGAAGCTGGAAGGGGTCAGATCACAAAAAGGCTTATGCATTTGTTAAGGAGGGAAGTCACTGAACAATTTTAGGAGAGCCACCTTAGATTCAACTTTCTTACACCTACAGAAGAGAAGCCCTGGGTCAAGACTGTACCCCTTACAGTCCTGCCCTATCCTGGCTCCTTCCTGCTGCTTATTCTATTGGGTCATAGGGTGCGTGGGGATCCTAGCCTTGTAAGAGCATGTGACAGCTTTGGACAGATATCCTCAGATTACCCCAAAGGCCCCCAAGGCCTGACTGAAAGCATCTCAGCCCAATCAGCCCTGTAACCCCTCCCAGGTAAGCCCCCATGCTCACTTCGTGTTCTCTCCTGCTGAGCAGAAAGCCAACCTGGACACTCTGAAGTCCATACGGAATCCGAGGGACCCCGCTCTGCTCCCTCAGTGGGAGAAGCTGCTGAGAGAGCTGGTGGAAGACTGCAAGTAGGGGAGGAGCCCACTGCCCTGGGGCTAGGGCTGAACCAGGGTCAGGTTCACACGGGGTAGGGCTTGGACCCGCACCCTACAGAACAACCCCAGCCCCCATCTCCTCAAGAAAGGGGTTCTGCTCAAATCTCTCTCTGGTTCAAAGCCCACATGACAATGCTGCTTCTCCCCTCCCCTATTCAGGCCCTTCAGAAACTGGCCTTGACCTCCCCACCCAGCCTTGTCCCGACTGTCCCTATGCACACACCTGATGCTCCTATGCTTCTACCAACCCAGACCTCTCCCGGTCATCCTGACAAGTAGCTTTTTCCCTGCTGCTGCACCTGTCCACAGTGCCCTCCACAGAGCTCTGCCTGTTCTGAAAGATGTATTGTAAGGCCTCTCCCAGGCCCAAGCCCACTTGGATCCCCACCCCCAACCCCCAGGGCTTGGTTGGCCCTTGTCTCAGGGCACAGGCTTGGCACACGACATGGGGCTGGGAGGGTGGGAGGACCTTCTCATAAGAGCCTGTGGGCCAGGACATCAGGGGATGGGACAGGATCTCAAGTCTAGGAAGGGTACATTGGCCTAAAGCAGGGCAAGTGGTCGTGAGGAAAGATAGAAGCCCAGGCCCCTCTTTCCCGGTTTTGGCCACAGGTACCCTCTGCCCTGCATGAGCCATCAGCCCAGAGCCACCGAGCTGGACAAGAAGAGATGGCAGCTCCGCAGCCTGCTCCTGCAGGAACTGGCCCAAAAGGCCATGGAAGTCCAGCCCAGGAACATGGTGGCCACCGTGGAAAACTGGCTGTACCGCCTCAATGCTGTGCTCCCTGAGGTAGGTGCTGGACACAACTGGAGGAGGTGGGACTTGAAGCCAACCATGCAGGTCTGACACCCTCCCATCTCTGCAGCCCCAGGTGAGCCTCCCAGATGTGATGATCTGGCTGATGTCCAAGGACCAGCAAGTGGCCTATGCACAGGTGCCCGCCCACAGCATCCTGTTTTCCCCGACAGGGGCTCTGCACTCTGGCAGGTTCTGTGGGAAGACACAGAACCTCCTCCTACAGGTGGGGAAGCTGGGAGTCCTCAGGCCACCCTGCTCCTCGGGGGAGGAAAGGGCCTAGAAACACCCCAAAAGAGAAGCCCTGAACTCTTGAGGCAGCCACCATGAGTCTCCCTGAGGGCATGCCCACTTCGTCTCTCCTGGGCCCTCTACCAAGTAAAATGGGGTTTAAAGTCTCCATAGGAAGTCAGGCTACAGTGACCACCATCATATGGTTAATGCCAAGTTCACATCCCTCATAAATGTTCCTCAAATTCATCTCTTCCCTCATCCTTACTATACTTGGTCCAGTCTCTTGTCATCTTTCCCCTGGACCAGGGGGTGCTTTCCAAAGTATTTAATGTTTATATGGATTGGGCACCAGTCTATCATATCAGTTACAGGACTTACATAAGGCTGGCTGACCAGCACCCCTACCCTGATGACCACAGCTACTTTCAGCCTTCCCCGCCCCACCCCCATCCCCAGGAAGCAGGTGGGGCACTCTCCCTTGCTCTTGATGTCCTGGTTCCCTATTGCCTTCTAGAGAAGCCTCAACCTCCCTGGCCGGGCCCCAGCCCCTTCTCACTGCTGTAACCTTCTTAGGGCCACATACTCTCAACAAGTCAGGCTACTCTTGGCTTCCCTGCCCACAAACCTGCCTGTCCTGGGCCCTTTCCAGCATTGTAGAAGGGCCCTCGCATGCCCATCTGAGTCCCTCATCCTGCAAGAACCACTGAAACCTTCACTCCTGGCTCTACCACCCACTGGCTTGTGTGACCCCAGACCAACCCTTGACCATGTCCAGGTCTCAGTCTGCTCCTCTGTTATATAGGCCTAGTGAAAATGATGCCCCCACCCCACAATGGTAGTGTGTGAGGATCAGAGCATATATTTCCGTGTCACCACCATCACCACTCCTCTTTGGGGCCTTCCCAGGCTCCCTAGGTGGCACTGCCCCTTTCCCCACAACCCCCACCAGCCTCTCTGTTATGCATGGGGTCACAGGTATTAACCATTTGCATGTCTTCTCCCTATGGAAGGCAGGAACCCTGCATCATTTACTTTTAGCCCCAGCACCTTGCTCAGTGGAAGGCTCCTGCTCCCGGGGCTCAGGGTGAAGGAGCAGGTGTCCCTCACTCAGGCCCCTGCCCCCGGGGACGTGTACCCCTGTGGGGCTGACCTGCCTCCGATTCAGTACCCAGAGGGCGAAGGACAGAAGGACACGCTGCCAGCACACCTCCGGGTCTGCATGTGGCTCGGCAACATCACGGATAGCAAGGATCTGCAGCTGCTCCGCCAGGGCGAATTTGTCGTGTACGCAGAGACGGTGAGCAGCGCCCGGGAAGGACTGAAGGGGGAGGTCAAGCTGCAAATAGCCCAGCACCAAAGGTGGAGAAAACCGTTACTGGCAGAATCTGAGGATTACGAAATGGGCTCTCATAAAGAGTGGTGGCAGACCCCAAAGCAGCCTCAGATGCCGCCAGCTCAGGGTCCCTTGTTGACAAGCCATAGGCATGTGATGGCAAGAGGAGTAGCTGAGTGGTCCCTTAGGGCCACTCTCTCTCTGATGGAGGTCTCTGGGGAGTTTCTTCCAGTTTCTTCAAGGCCTGCAAAGTGAGCAAGCCTCCAACCGGCAAGGGTCTCCTCTGTCACCCACATGGCAGCCTAGGACCCCTGCAGACTCCAGCTGGGTTCTCCAGGCCAGTCTGGTGTCTCTGTGGAGGGTGGGGTCTGGAACATTCAGAGGAGCAGGAAATGAGGCATCTTCCCAAAGAACCATAGACCTGGGGTGGTGGGAGGAGTGTCAGAGTGTCAGAGACTGCTCTAGAATCAGAGGAGGGAAAGACAACCCTTGCTCCCTGAGGGAGGACATGGCTCAGGAGAAGGCTCTGGGAGCAGCAGGAATGGAGTTGTAGAGTTTTTGGCTTTTTTATTTATCGAGTTAAAAACATACTTTTGTGGTTCCTAAGTTGCATGCTGTGAACAGATAGACCCTAACATGCATAACCAGCCCCTACTCAGGGCTTGGCGACCCCAAGATGAGTGGGGATTTAGGAGGAGGTGCAGGCAGCAGGGCCTGTGTGTCCAGCCAGGGGGATGTGGGGGAAAAGGCTCAGAGGCTGCAAAGATGTGACAAGTGATGGAGCAGCACTGGGTTCCTCGGATCAGCAGCAACAGGACTAAGGGCCCACACTGCAGGTGCCACCGAGCCCTAACAGAGGCACCCACCCTGCTCTACCCTTCAGTGGCTGAGTACTCTGGGGTAGAGTTGACCTCTGAGCCTTAGCCTCCCCGCCTATGAAATGGGACTGTAAGAATTACAGGGGACAGTTTATGTAAAACCCTAGGCATAGGCCTGGCCCAAGGGGAGAGGTTGATGAATAGAGTCTGCCTGTGCTAAATGAGTGCTGTTGGTGGAAAATGCTGGCTGTGATAAGCTCTGGAGGTGCCTGGAGCTGAGTAGGGGGCCTAAGGAGGAGCCCAATGTCCCACTTTGAGCTGGTACTACAAAGCACTGACAGTCACTCTCCCTCCAGTATGAGAACCAGGCCAAGTATAAAGACCAGTGGGGACAGCAGGGGCTGCACCGCTGCCCCAACTTCTCAGATGTCATGGGGCACAAGGCCCTCCCCAAGGAGGATTTCAAGCCACCCCAGGGATGGCACTGGCAGGGGCAGTGGACAGTGGAGCCTCAGAGGAGGTAAGGCTAGCACACAGGCTCTAAATCTAGAGCCTGTGTGCCCCTAGAATGGAGCCCTGGGGTGAGAGCCAGTCAGCAACAGCCCAGAGAGCTAGGCACACAGCCACTGTAGCCTGCTTCTGGGGGGCCAGAGTACCTACCACCCTGCCCTGGATGTCAAGCCCCGCTGCCCAGCCTTGCCCAGAGGAAGTGGAGGCTGCTGAGTAGGGGAACACTGGGCCCACAGAAGACGACCCCCAGGGCCTGAGAGTTAAGGGAGATGTGCTTGTCTCGCTGCCCCCAGACTCCTCCTGGACATACACATCAATAAGAGCCAGGTGCTAGAGGAAGTGTATGAGAACCAGTGTCGTGACACCACAGGGGCCTGGGTGCCAGCAGCCATCCCCAACACAGACATGGTGAGCAGGGGCTGAAGCTACCTCTGGGGATGTGGAGGGACAAGCAGTGCAACCAGGTGGGCACCTTGGAAGCTAGTTTATCTAAGTGGAAAGAGCACTGGACCAAGGATTACCATCTGAGTCCTGCTCCCCACACTGCATGGGACCCTGGGTGCACACTGATGAGCTTTCTATCCCAAGATGGCAGGTGGAAGTAACTTCCATAAGACTGCAAGGAACAACGTAATGGGGCAGTGTTTACTTCCTAGGCTTCTTTCAAAGGTAGTGCTTACCCAGCAGGAGAGCATCTGTGTGGAGCTAGTCTAAGCCCACACTTTCCAATACAACTTTCTGTGCTGATGGAAATGTTCTATGTCTGCACTGTCCACCTACTGAATTGGCTATCGAGTACCAAATGTGGCACTTGTGAGAGTGAGGAACTGAACTTTGGATTTCGTTTTATTTTAATTAATTTGCACTTAAGATTGGTGGCTGCTGGGTCAGACAGCACAGGTGGAACCCATGGCTCATGTACACTACCCTCCCCTCCTCAACAGAGACAGAGCACACAGCAGCAACTAGCTGAGATCAGTCACACTATTTCGCTTTCATAGTCATTAGTATGGGTATTTCCAATTTATGGTACTGATTTTCCATAAAATCAGATAGTGGCTTCCATAATTGATAGTGGCTATATAAAGTTTCCTTTTAAAAATACATTTACAATTCAGGTGTGCCAGAGTGGCTCCGTCAGTTAAGCGTCTGATTCTTGATCAGCTTAGATCATGATCTCTCAGTTTAAGGAATTGAGCCCCACATTGGACTCTGAGCTGATAGTGTGGAGCCTGCTTGGGATTCTGTCTCTCTCTCTGCCTCTCCTCTTGCTCACGCTTGTGCTCTCACTTTCTCTCTCAAAATTAACCATTTTAAAATAAACACTTAAAATAATAATAATAAATACAAATACATTGACTGATCGAAAAGGCAATCAATAAAAGCATATTGAGTGGATATGCGCGTGGCATCAGAAGTAGCAAGCACTATTTGCTCCAAGGGGAGCAGAGAGAGATCACTATGAGCAAACGTGTGGGCAGAGTGAGTGAAGGTGGCCCCCTAGCGCAGATGCCCCAGGCCCACCTTGTCTGTCCACCCTCAGAATGGAGAGCCCGTGGAGGCCCGGGAGAAAATGAAGTGTCCCCAAGGCTGGCACATTAAGGAGAACTGGAATGTGGAGCTGAACCATGCAGTGGACAATGAGGGTCAGTCCTCTGGTCACGGGCTGAGGGGAGGAGGCCCTGGAGCTGCCAGGGACTGACACTTTCCACAGCCTCACAGCAATCAAGTTCTCAGGTGGGATGGGTCTGAATTTCTGGGGGTCCCCCCTGCCTCGGGAGAGTGGGGCTTCCACCCTTTCTATAGACATGGGCCCCAGTTTTGAAACGGGTTGGGTTGAAAGTGCCTCCTGAGCACTTTCTAGAAAGGAGAAATGCTTATGGAGCCTGGGTTCACCAGAGGTAGTTCCAGGGAAAGAGTGCCTGAAGTCTGAAGACCTGAGCTCAAGATGCTGACTGTGCTACGTATGGGCTGTGTGGCCTTGTGTGGACCACAGGACATCTCTGAGCCCCAGCTTCCTCATTTGTAAGATGGGCAGTTGGGTCCAACCGACCCCAGTGACCACCCCACTCTTTCCACACATCAGGGCCCTGAGAGACCATGAGGGAAAGCATCTCCTTCCCCGTTAGCTTGCCTTCTGGGGCCCATCTCTCAGGCTTGTCCACACCTCCCAGCCCGTGGGCACGTGGGCACCCACAGGCTGTCGCCCCGCCTCTGCAGGCTGGGAGTATGGAGTGGGGATCGAGCCGTCGGGCCTGCCCCAGCTCTGGAACTCAGTGGAGAAGACCTACTACACATGCCGCCGCCGACGCTGGGTGCGTTTGCGCTGCCGGAACCATGGGAAGCTGGGCCTGGAGCAGGAGACCCTATCCTTCCTGCAGCTGGTGAGGGGGCTGCCTGGGCAGGGTCCCCCTCCCTGTGCCATGGTGGGGGATGGTGACGTTCTGCTCCCCTCCCTGCAGCATCGCCCCAGCACAGCCGAGGAGGAGGGGGACTGGGAATATGGCACCTTCAGCTCCAAGTTCTCCCTGACCCCTCGGCCCCAGAGCCACTTCCGCCGTCGCTGCTGGCACCGCAGGCTGGTCCCAAACAAGGACAAGGGCATTGCACCCATTTTCCTCCTGGAGGGATCCTTGGTAAAGCCTCAGTGGGCTAGGTAGCTCCTTGGAATGCTACCTCAGCCTCTCAGAGCCAGGGCCCGGGCTGGGTGTGGTAGACAGCTGGAGATGCCCCACGTTGGGGCAGTGATGGCTGTGAGGCAGGGGAGTATGTACCCCAGATCCCCACTCTTGATCTATACGGGGAGAAGGGTGACCTGGCCTGCACTAGAGGAGACAAGAAAAGCACCCAAGAACCTCAGGGAGAATGTTCTGGGCACAGGTTATGGATCTGAAGGAGCAGGCTAAGAAGGAAGAGAACAGGATGCCATCACAGGGTCCAAACAAATCATTCATGAGCCGGAGGACTGCCCCACAGGATACCGACCCACTTGACCTACCCTTCATCTACTGCATCTTCAACAGTGAGCATTTGAGACTTAGTTTGGGGGGGCCCCAGAGGCCTTGCATCTGCGGGCAGGGAGTGGGGAGGGGCTGAGGTGGAGATCCTGGGGGCAAATGATGGACATGGCTCCTCTCTTACCCAGAGCCCCACTACTACCAGCTTTTCGGCTACATCTACCAGGCCCGGAACCTAATGTCCACCCAGATCCAGACATTCCAGGGTA
The DNA here is from genome assembly GCF_006229205.1 of Suricata suricatta. Taxonomy (NCBI): domain Eukaryota; kingdom Metazoa; phylum Chordata; class Mammalia; order Carnivora; family Herpestidae; genus Suricata; species Suricata suricatta. The sequence continues at coordinate 89,803,025 of NC_043703.1, read as the reverse complement.
GGCAACAGGCACCACTTTCTCCCCAAGTTCCAAGGGACACCACGATGTGGCCACCCAGCAGCATAAAGAATTTGACAAGGAAGGGGGTGGCAAACATGCAGACCCCTCTCCCCAGCAGCTCAGCTGGCTTGGGGGAGAGATATAAAAACAAGGAGTATAAGGCGGGGCTGTTCTTGAGATGTGTCTCCAGTACTGTGGTTTCAGGAAGGGGGAGAGTGACATACCGGGGACCACGTGTCCCTCTTGTCAGAAGATGGGGGGTGTGGGGAGGAGGTGAGGTGATTTCCAGCCCTGCACACAAGAAGCCTGTCCTTCGTCCTGTGAAGAGGACCCAGTGAAACCTTGAGGAGAGTCATGTGCTCCTGCCCTGTCCTATTGATAGCACTATTTATAAGGAGCCAGGTTGCTGGGTAGAGTTAGAGCCAGGGCAGTGGATGTCTGCTGGGAGCTGTGTCCATTGGGCTTCAGTGCCCACATTGAGAGGGCCACATGATGTCTCCTGATGCCACAGCCACTCACTGATGCTGTGGAAGGGCAGCCACATGTAGCTGGTCCCCAGAACCCCTCCAGAGAAGCCATGGGGCCTTCCATCTCCGTGACACTCAGACCTCAACCAGGTGGTGTAAAATAGGTGTGCATGGAACCAAATGGTCCTTGGCTTCTGGTTACATGGCCATTTGCTCTGTAACTTGCACTGAGGTGGCCTTCTGGGCAGCCAGCAGTGGCTGTGGCTAGCCAGCTTAGGCCTCTCTGGGTGTCTGGTCCAGCGGTAGCAGCTCCCAGAAAGGAGCACGTGGCTTGACAGGCTCAATGGCAGGACCTCCTCCTCTCCTACCCTGCAGGGCCCTTTATTCGGTTGGTGTTCTTGAACCATAGCCAGTGCACCCATATCCTGAGGAGCTCTGCAGCCCCCACGTGGGCCCAGACACTCATTTTCCAGCACCTCCTTCTATATGAGAACCCCCAGGACACCGAAGCGAGCCCACCACTCGTGGTGTTGGAACTGTGGCAGCAGGACTCCCAGGTAAGGTGGGCTGGACTGGACAAAGTTGCTGAGTTTTTCTTTGAGAGAATATACAGAAAGGGCTCCAGTGGGACGTGATTCACAGAGAGCAGCATGTCAACATAAATGTTAGCCCTGATCCTAGAGTTGTCTGAATCCCAGGGGAGGAGAGCCAGAACCCTGCTGGCTTGGTCTCAGTGTTCGGTGAACTTGCCCTTCCCTACAGGGAAAGGAGAGCTTGTGGGGCCGGAGCATGTGGTCTCCAGTAGTCTGGCTGGATGCCCAAAAACGGATCCTGCCCCCCCTGAGGTGGCACCCCCTTGTAAAATTGCAAGGGGAGGAAGAGGGTGAGATCCTGGCGTCCTGTGAGCTGATCCTGGAGACTGAGGTACTGAGGAGGGCCTGCTAGGGGGGAGGGAGGGTGGAGCTCACTGCCCACCCCGCCCCACCTCCCTTCCCCCAGGTCCCACTACCAGTGGTCCCCAGCTCCACCCCCCAAGAAAGGCCTGGGGCCTGAGGAGCCAGAACACTGGGCTTGGTGATGCCAGCCGGTGACGTCCCCCTAACCCTGTGCTTGCTGCTGCCTGTGGGGCTCTGGAACCTCCTCACTCAAACCCTGCTAAGAACTTGATTTGGGGGTGGGAAGCAGGACAAGCCCACTAGGGCCTCATGCTCCCTGCTATCCCACCTCACCCCTTCAGAGTCTCAAAGAGAGGCCGCCAATCTTAAGTGTTCCTTGGAAGAATGGGATCTACACACTCCCCAAGAGCATCCAGCCCACACTAAAGAAAATGGCTATCGAGGTGATGACGGTGTGGGGTGGTGGGGAGGGCAAGCACCCCCCAGAGCAGTCAAGCGCCATGGAGGTCTCTCTGCTCACTCTACTTGGGCTCTCCTGACTACCTGATGCAAAGTGTGGACCCCAAAGAGCGACCCTCTGAGAGATGGAGGGAAACAGGGAAGGAATGAAGAGCAGAAGCTCTGATAGAATAGGTTATTTTAATGACGATCTCTGTGGCGGGTCATGGACAAAGGGCTTTGGCATTCCTTACTGCATCCAAACCCCTCCTGCCCCTCTGTAGTAGGGACCACATTTCAGACAAAACCGAGGCTCTGAGAGACCAGAGAGCCCAGGCACAGTGACACAGGGGTAAGTGGCAGCCAGAATCTGGGCCCAGCCCAGACTCCAATGACAGCAGTGTGGAGGTCCCTACTTCAGAACCTTCGTGCCCACCAACAAATCTGGCCAAGAGATAGTCAGGTCCTCCTGGCCCTGGAGATGCCAGGCAACCCCACTCTGGTCTCCTGTAGAGGGCTTCATGAATAAGAGTGTGGACGTTTCCTGGGGTGCCGTGTCTGCCACGTGAGAGCAATGAATGACCATGGAGTTCTATGGGATCTGAGTCACCAATGAGCTAGATGGCAAAAGGGATGCCTGAGAAATCTGGGCACCCCCTGCTACTCTGGGCCCTTGAGGCAACCAGCCTTAAAAACTCACTCCTGAGAAGTGACTGGAGGCCAAAGCAGAAGGGGAGGAAGGACAATACCTAAGGGGCCCTGGAGGTCGGTGAAGGATATCAAGTAGCCAGAGAGCACTCTCCCGTGGAGGCCTTGGGGACAAGCACTGATTCCTCACAGGGCAGGAGACCTGGGTAACCTTCAGACTCTGACTTTGTCCAGCTCATTCCTGGGCATTGGATGCTCCCTGATGCACCATCACCCCTAGGACAGCCCCCTCTCTCTGACCGGGACCCCAATATAGGAGCCCTGTCTACCCTTTGCCCCGCCCCTCCTTCTCTGTTCTGGCAGATCTTGATCTGGGGCCTTCGGAACATGAAGCAGGTGCATTCCCCCCAGCTCCTGGTAGAATGCTGGGAAGAGTCCCTGCAGACAGAGCCCATCAAGGACTTCCAGACCAACCCCAACTTCGCCCAGTCAGTCCTCTTCCTCACAGTGGTAAGGCAGCCTCGGGCAAAGCAGGGGCTGGGGCAGCCCTTTCCCCAGGAGGCCTCACACCCAGGCCTCTCCTTGGGGCTGCAGGTCATGCCTATGGAGGAGGTCTATGCACCACCCCTCACGTTGAAGGTGCTAGACAGTCAGGACTTCGGCCAGCAGACTGTGGTGGGTCAGGCCAACATCAACTCCCTACAACCCTACTTCTGCGACCCCTGGACTGAGGACTACATGCCTCCACAGCTTCCAAGTATGGCCCTTTCTCCTTGCCTTTCCCCAGCCTTACCCCTAAGCTGGCACTGGGAGTGGGGGCAGCACTGGCAGCCCTGCGGGGGTGGCGTCCCTCCTCCTCACCTTTCTCGCAGCTCCTGAGATTCATGATTGCTCTCTCTCCTCAGTGCTCTCTATGAACAAGTACCAGAAGGTGAGTAAAGGCCTCAAGGTCCCACCTTCTCCTACCCTATTTACAGGGAGCAGCCCTTGTCCCTTAAGAGGGGTGGAGATTAAACAGTCCTGAGATGTGTGCTCCCAGCCTACATGAGAACTCTAAAACTGTGGTTCCCAATGTGGACGGCATGTTAGAACGGTCTGAGAGTTTAAAGAAATCCTGTAGCCAGGCCACAGGATAGCTGGGGGGTGGGGGGTGGGGAAAGGACCCGGTGTCAGCATTTTTTTTCAAGCCCCCACTGCTCTCCGGTGGTTCCAGTGTTTTCAAGGTTCAAAACTATGCCTTGAGAGCTGCACTTGTCAAACTTGAATGCACAGGCATCTTGGGGACATTTGGAGCAAAAGCAGATTCTGACTTAGTAGGCCTGGGGTGAAGCTTCAGGTTCTACATTTCTGGGCCCTTCCAGACTTCCATCTGAAAGCTGTGGGCAATGAGGATAAGAACTAAGCTTACCCTCCTTGTTCCCTGATCCCATGTCTGACGATCTCGTAACTGAAAGGACTCCCTGAGGAGCAAGGGAGCCAGGGAAGAAAGCCCTGCCCTCCCACTCCCTTTCTCCTCAGAAGTCAGGGATGGTGATTGGGCCGGGCAAGGGATACCATACCTCACTGGCTCTCCTGCTCTCATTTCTCAGGTCCTAGATTACCTCTATGAAAAGTTCTGGTTCAATTCCAGCAAAGCTGAGGTGATGTACACTCAGCCCCAGGGAACAAGGATCGACTCTGGGCAGCTCAGGGAGGCAGGGGGAAGCATGACCCTGGGCAGAGGAAGGCCAGGGAGAAGTGCCTTCTCCCTGAGGGCCAGAATGACCTTCCCTCCAGGACGAATATGAGCATGAAGTGGACTGGTGGAACAAGCTGTTCTGGGCCACAGGAGATGCCAAGTCCCTGCAGTACAAGCACAAAGACTACCACACACTGAAGGTTTGGAGGCCTCTAGGAGGGGACATTGCTGAGACTTGGAATAAAATCTGCTGGCAGAGAGACTGGCAAACCTCACCCTGGTTCCTCTAGGAACTACCAGCGGGGATGGAGGTGGGAAGGAGAGAGGGTAGTTTCTTCCTTGTCTTCCCAAGACTCCAGGCCACACCTCCACCAGCCATGCTTTTTTGGGAACCAGGACTGCCCCATCTGCAGCAGGTGGTGCGGACTCTGGGGCCACCAACCAAGCAGACTCTTTGAAGCAAGACCTAGAAACTGGTGCCCCTCAGCCCCCTGATGACAGGAATGGTCCCCCTCTGGCTGAGCCCGCTCTCCCCACCAGCCTGGGTCCCACACACCCTCCTGCAGGTGTATGACTGCGAGCTGGAGGCTGTGCCTGCCTTTGAAGGCCTGCAGGACTTCTGCCAGACCTTTAAACTCTACCAGGAAGAGCCCAAGTTGGACAGTCCTGTGGTAGGGGAGTTCAAGGTATGTGTCCACCCCAGCTGAGCTGCCCCAGTCTCCCATGCCCCTTCAGTCACCAGAAGACTCTAATAAATGCCCTAGCTTTCTATGCTCTCTGAGAGGATGAGGCAGGTAGCGCTTGAAAAACAGTTTAGAAAGCAGGGGAGCAGAGGGTGACCTATGCTGGGATTCAGAGTGACCTCTCCTTACACAGGATGGGCAGGGGCCTGCTCACACCAGCTCTGGCCTACATTGGGGTCCCAATGCCCATGAGCTTTAGAGAATAAGTTCCAACCCAAAGGGATGGACGGGGATGGAATGGGATTCCGCATCAGCAGAAACTGGAAACTCACCTAATGACTAGAGTCCTTTTCCCAACACCCTTCCTAAACACCGTTGTTCCTGCAGAGTCTCTGCTGCACTGCCCCTCCCATCCTCATGGCCTTCCATGCCTGCAAACCTCAACATAGCCCGCTCTCTCCTGAGCTTGGCCCGGGGGCACCTCCTGGAGGGCTTAACAGAGCTGGGCCCTAACTGCCTATATCTTCCCTCCCCAATACACACACAGGGCCTTTTCCGTGTCTACCCCTTTCCTGAGGATCCCGAAGCCCCCAAGCCCCCCCGCCAGTTCACAGTTTGGAGTAAGAAAGAGGACTTCCCTCAGGAGTGCTTGGTGCGGGTGTACATAGTCCGAGCAATCAACCTGCAGCCCCAAGATTCCAACGGCCTGGTAATGCACAGCCTCAACCCCATGGTGTTCATGGTCCCCGGGCCCACCTAGCCCAGGGGCCTCCCACAGGGTCCTGGAGCTCCCTCGGGCTGCAGATACCCAGACCACAACCTCTCCCAGGCTCTGTCTGGTGCAAGTGGCTCACTTCTGCCCCACTCCCACCCTCCATGACCAACCTGGGCTGACTCTCCATTTCCTGTCACATTTCCCTTACAATGACCGAACTCCAGTGTGACCCTTATGTGATCCTGAAACTGGGACATACAAAGATTGGCAACCGGCACAAGTACCAGCCCAACACTCTGGATCCCATCTTTGGCATGTGAGCTGCCCCGACCCACCCAATCCCACTTCTCCAGAAGTAAGCTCCAGAAGGCAAACAACTCTTGCATTACTTTCTAGCCTCTGAGTTCCTACCATGGGGTCTCATACACACTCAGTGCTCAACAGATGGAAGGGTGGTCAGTTCTACCCTCACCCTTAAACGCTTTGCCTGGGAAAGGAGTTTGGGTCCCACAACCCAAGCCTACCAAAAGTTATTTCTATCCATAACTAGGAGATAGTTAGTGGCAGTGACAGCCACCCCAGGATCTGCTCTCGATATTCACCATGACCAAACAAGGGCCCGAGATGCTGGACAGGGAGGCCTGTAGATAACATGGTCCACAGACTGTAGTCTCCAACACCCTCACCCCTAGGATGTTTGAACTGAACTGTATCATCCCCCTGGAGAAAGACCTAGAGATCGAGCTATATGACTTTGACCTGTTTTCACCTGATGATAAGATTGGAACCACAGTCATTGACCTTGAAAACCGACTCTTGTCTGGCTTTGGAGCCCGTTGTGGGCTCTCCAAGTCCTACTGCCAGTGAGTACACCTGAGGCTGGGCAAGAGAATAGGGGAGGGGTGGAGGAGGGAGCCCCCAGCTCCCTTTGGAGAGGCTTGCATCCCAGGTTGGGGAATGGGGGCCTGAACCTGGCTCCATCCAGGGCCCCACTAACTGCTCATCCTACAGTTCAAAGCAGAATGTTCTCCAGGACCCAAACCTCCCCACTTGCTCCTCTTCCTTAACCTCGCAGGTCAGGGCCCTTTAGGTGGCGGGATCAAATGCACCCAAGCTTCCTCTTAGAGCGCCATGCCAAACAGAAAGGGCTACCTCCACCTCTGTTCAATCCTGAGGAGGACTCTGTTTTTTACAATGGGAAAAAATTCAGACTGCAAAGCTTTGGTGAGTACAGCATGCTGCTGGAAGGCACAGCTACAGGCCTCTGAAACCAGAAGGCATCTGCCCCATTTTGCCCTTTCCTCTTGTAGAGGACAACCATGGCCACTGTCCAGGCTGGAGAAGGGAGGCACCTACCTGGGAGACGGGAAGGCTAACAACCTTGTGATCCCCTCCCCTTCCACCTCCTTCCGTCTAGAGCCCAAGCCCCCTACTGTTCGTTATTTGGGACCTAAGAAAGAACGCCTTGCACTATACCTCCTGCACACCCAGGGGCTGGTCCCTGAGCATGTGGAGACGCGCACACTATACAATGACAGTCAGCCAGGCATCGATCAGGTATGGGACTGGAGGGGCTGGATTGGGAGTCCAGGGAGCCCATCCATCTAGGACATAGCACATGACGAGAGGGGAAGGGGAGGCCAAGCATTCACAGATGCATGTGCACAGAAGACAAGCATGTTCTGCACATGTTAGAAGTGAGAAGTTCCAATGTCACTCAGAATGGAGAAATTCAGAGCAGGAAAAGTCATCTACAAGAAACCTAGGCCGTACATCAGTTGGTGGAAATGCTAAGCCGCACCCTTACCAGCCAACGCCAACGCTGCCTTAGTCTTTCCTGAGGGAGGGTGAGGAGGTAGCACCTGGGGTCAGATGTGCAGACATTACAACCCTGGTTCGCCTGTTAATTGCAGGCTGTGTTTTCTCCATGGCAAGGAACCCCAAACAGAAGGAATAAAAATCCCCATGGGCACCCTAATTATCATCTACCCTCCAGCCACCAGGCCAGCTCATCTCAGTCTCCAAATTTCTCAGGCTGCTACCACATTCCAGACACAAAGTTCTCTGCTGAGCACTTTTTAGAAACCATTCTCTCATTAAACCTGTTTTCTTAAATGGGGTCAACTTCAAAAGAGTAAAATGAGGTCAGTTTGAAAGAATGTATTTATCTACCTTCCAGTGTGGGTAGTTCTACTTGTTTAGTTTTTCTCTTCCTTTTTCTCACCATTTTCATGCCTCCCTCCTTAAGACAGACCTCTATGCTTGGTGGACAGCTTCATATCTTTATAATATGCTTACACAACATAAAGCAACTTGGACTGACCATCTAGTTTGCTCTTACTTGGGGTCACTAAGCTGGTTAACAAATGAAGTCCCAACCCCACTGTGGTGCCCTGTCCAGAGAGGCTGTCTAGCATGGCCTGCTCAATGGCATTAACCCTGCAGCCACCAGTCAAAGTGATAACCTGCTGCGGCCAACAGCCTTGAAGCCATCATACACTACCAACCTTACTCTACACTGTTCTTCCAGCCAAAATGAGAAAAAAGGGAAGCTGGTGGGGAGATGCCAGACTTCCTGTCTGAAGGCCATTCCACCTCCTTACCCCACCCTCCTGTGGTAGGGACACAGCCTCCACAGACCCCAGAACCTGGGACAGAGCTCCCAGGCCACACCATGCTCAGAAGAGGCTAGCAAGCCCCAGCCAGCTGATCTATCTCCATTCTAGGGAAAGGTGCAAATGTGGGTGGACATCTTTCCCAAGAAGCTTGGGCCTCCTGGTCCCCCAGTCAACATCAAGCCCAGAAAGCCTAAAAGGTTAGTGACCCACCTCATCCCCGTCACTGTACTTCCCAGGGCATGGATCATGGGTGTGCTCACATGCTGGGGAACAGCAAATTCTTTCCTTCTCTTGGGAATCCTGGGAGCCTCCTTCCTTCGCATCCTCCCAAATGTAGCATGCCTTGCATGGGCATGGAGGGTGGCCTCCCAGCCTCTCTCCTACAAGGCTGCGGTTGGGGAGCTACTCCTTAGCAGAGCCTCAGAGTACAGTGGCTACAGGTATGAGCTGCGCTGCATCATCTGGAAGACTGCCCAAGTGGACCTGGGGAAAAGTTTATCTGGCGAAATAAGTGACATCTATATCAAAGGGTGAGAAAGAGGGCAGGGCTCCAGCAGCATTCCCTCAGCGTTCCCCAGGTGTATCATCTCTATGCACCCCCACCCCCGCCAATATGGGGCCACATCTCTCCACTCCTACCTATGCCTGGTGTCTGCTGAGCAGCCCTTCCCACGAGGCTCCAGCTCAGGGAAGGAGACAATACATGTGAACTCCGGATTAAATGACTTTGGCCCCAGGTGGTTATTCGGGCTAGAGAAGGACATGCAGAAGACAGATATCCACTACTACTCCCTCACTGGGGAAGGTGCCTTCAACTGGCGGTTCATCTTCACCATGGACTACCTGGCAGCTGAGCGTATGTGTGTCCAGAGCCAGAAGGTAACAGAACTGGCGTTGGGGGGTGCGCTCCCCCTTCTCCTCCCTCAGAACTGCAAGAACAATCTTGGAAGTGGCCTCAGGCAGAAACTTGTTTGACAGTTCATCATTGCTGGGTGGTGGGCTACTACTAAGGGGGACAAAGGCAATCTCAAAGGAGACAGGCCAGGAATATGCTCTTCTGTCATCCTCCAGGACTACATATGGAGCCTGGACCCCACGGTGCTAAAGTTCCCAGCCCGGCTCATCATCCAGATCTGGGATAACGACATCTTCACCCCTGATGACTTCTTAGGTGAGATCCAGCATAGGGCCCGTGACCACAGGACAGAGAGCTCCTTCTTGCTGACAGCATTTCTTTGGGCTCAGGGGTCCTGGAGCTGGATTTGTCTGACATGCCCCTACCAGCCCGGCACGCCAATATGTGCTCCATCAGGATGATGGATACAGATTCCAAGTGGCCCTACATCCTCCAGTATAAGCACATCTCCCTCTTTAAGAAGAAGACTGTAACAGGCTGGTGGCCTTGCCAGGTCCTCGATGATGGCAAATGGCGCTTGTCGGTAGGAGCTAGGGAAGATGTCTACTGCATAGGACTACTATGCCACATAACTGGGCTCTAACAGATTTCCGGGGACTTTTGCTAAATCCCTTTTCCTTTCTGGGCCCTAGAAAGGGGTCTTAAACTAGTCTCGCACCTGCTGTAATGAACTCAGCCTCCCACCACCTATGGTGTTTCTAGGGTAAAGTGAAGATGACGCTGGAGATTCTGTCAGAGAAGGAAGCCCTAATCAAGCCAGCAGGGCGAGGCCAATCAGAACCCAACCAATACCCTACACTTCATCCTCCCATGTAAGGGTCCTGTGGGACGAAGGCACAAAATCTTTCTTCCTCATTCACAAAGCTGAGCTGGTGGGCCCGGCAGTTTGAATAGGGTGGTGAACAATGGGCCTACAAGTGGAGAGAGGTAATTACTTCCTAACACCCCAGCTCAGTGCTCAGCTACAATCAGGAGAGAACAGCCCTGGTGAAGGGGAAATGGGGGGCTGGGGACCATAAGTAAGCAGAAGTTGTTTTGAAAAAGAAAGCTCTTTGGTCCAGATTACTTGACCTGAAGGTTCCCTCTGCCCTACATCCCCTGACATCTCTTCTGCCTTTGGACAGACGCCCCAACACCTCGTTCTTGTTTCGGATACCCATTATAAACTTGTGCAAGGTTTTCTGGAAACGCTACCACTTTAAAATCATAGCTGCTGCAATCATATTTATTATAGCACTTCTGCTGTTCAACTTTATCTATTCAGCCCCGGTGAGTGACAACCCTGGGGACAGGGCAAAGGCTCTTGGGATGACTCTAAAGAGAGAGCCTCAGGTTGCCACCTCAGGCTAACTGTTGCTTCTTCTCTCTAGCACTACTTGGCCATGAACTGGATCAAACCTGGACTTCGGCTGAGTGCTCCCCTTAAAATAGATAAAAATGTCATCAATCCACCAAACACCCACATTGCCAACCCTTCTGTCCTCGTCAGCCAGCATCTGAACCTAAATCCTACAGTAGACCATGAGCTGAAATTCCTCCAGGGACCTATGAATCACCAGCAAGACATCTTTCCAGAACTTCCAGCCCTGCAAGACTAATTGGCCCATTTCTGCCTGACTTTTCTCTTGCCCATCACCAGCCCTATCCTTGGGCTTCCTACCAGTTCCTCATTTCTATCTTCTAACACATACGCAAGGGGCTAAGGATATTCTGGCCATTCTGTTCAGAAACCACTTCGGACAAGGACAGAGTTGTCATTTTCCCACTGAAGTAAACAAGTTTTGTCACAGAGAGTCACCTTATAATTTGGGGGTTGAAGACAACATGGAAAGCAAGACTGACAAGGACAGGGAACAATGTCATCTTTATACACCACCTCTAGTCTTCAGAGTCTCTTCCTCTCCAAGAGGCTCTGAAGTCAGGGGGAAACCAAGGGAAAGCGGGACTGTGAGGAGAGAAATGGCTCATGTGGGGTAAGCAGTTTGCCAAAATCACTGTTTTCACCCCTATGGCATATGCACAAAAGAGTCACGCCACAGAGCAGGCATCTTCTCCTAGGGCATCTCCTCTAGGGCACACCTGGGATTATGGGGCCTAGAACAGTATTTGGTCCCGTTCACAATGGGAAATATTTGTTTCTAAGAATAAAAATCAAGAACTAGGGAAGGACTTGCCATGCTAGGTTAGACAGTTTCCTTGCATCACACATTTCTCAAAGCTGACCCCATGCTGGGTGGGGATTGCAATTCATATCTTCCCCATCCTGTTTAAAAGTCTCAAGGAACCCATGAACGGGAATCATACAAAACCCATAAGTTTGATCATCTCACACACACACCCTCCCCCACGATGAGACTCCTTCCTCTGGCACCACTGCCTGGGCCGTCTCAAGAACCCACCTAGGTCCTCCCACCAGAGGCATCTAGTCAATCTCCCCCTGAGCTCAAAAAAGACAAAAGAGCCATTTGCTTTGTCAGCTCTAAGTGGTCCTAAGGCCAAGCTCCAGGTAACAGTTTGTGCTCTGGCACCCCACCCTAGAGCTGCTCTGCTCTTGGGAGGAAGGTCTTAGGAGGACCCCATTTTATTCCCACCTGTAGGAGAGCACCGTGGCCTGTGATGCTCACTTGCACACATGGCAGGGACAGAAGAAAGCCAAATACGACAGAAACCTATTATGAAGCCAAGGTGACCTCCTTTCCTTCTGGGCTGAGCTGAGGCCTTTTCCAACCTAAAATAAGGCAGAGCAAGGGTTGATGGGCTTGGGGCTCAGAAGATGGCCCAGACCTTCCCCCAAATCTACCCCTATAAGGAAGGACACTGTTTGGTTTCCATCAACCATTTTAAGAATTTCCCTTAGGCTATAGAAGTACATGGCTAGGAGGGCTCAAAGCTCCAGGCCCTCCAGGGAGATTGGCCTATTGGCCAACTTAATCACAGGGCAGACAGGTGAGCAGCACATGACCCCTTGTCAGATAAGGCAGTGGAACAAGGATTGACCTACAGAGGATGACACTCAGGCTCTGTCACTTAATGACAATGAACTCTTCCAGGCACAGATGACAAGAGTCTATCGCTCCCATATTTGTAACAGAAGAACAGCAGCGTTCTCTTAGCCATTAAGAAAAGGAAGCCAAGTTTCCGCTTTGTGGAGTATCCAAGCTGAGGCTAAAAAAGAAAGTTTCTTTACATTTTGAACACTCAGTGGGATTCTAAAAATCATGATAAACACAAAACATGCAGGCTCCAGAGTCCAGAAACATCTCCACATGGTCAGACCACATGGCAAGTGTTGCTTTTGGTATCAAAACATGGAGCTGGTCAGTTTCACAGTTATTCCTATTACATCCATGAAGTCTTCCAAGCTTCTCTTGACTTGCAAACCAACTGTGCCAAGCCTGACTGAGAGCCTAAAGGAACCAACTGGGAAAGTCACAAACCAAGAAAGCCAAGATTCACGGTAAAGAACAATCGCTAGAGCAGAGAGCTAAAGCAAAAATCTCTTTCCCCATGGCCACCTAAAGAGGGTCAGCAAAACCTAAGTTTGTTCTGCAGCCCAGGCTCCCAAAAGAGAGGCATCCAGATGGTCTCTTCCAGTTCAGGCTGAATTTGGAGAAAGCGATGAATGAAGGGAGAAGGCAACACAGGGAAGAAGCTTCCATCCAGATTTCTAATGAAAGTTCCTCAGGTGGACAGAGGCTTGGATGAAAAGCAATGAATGGATGCCTGGAAGGCCTGAGGAGTTATCAGTGTTGTATTCTTTGCAGATTTAAAAATGAAGTACAAGAGTCCTCTGAGTCCAACAACAAGGCAGCCTGAGCTATGAAATTCTTTTCTGTGATTTTGGTATCGTAACCGTATATATTCTCTCCATCCTCTTAGCTCCCAAGTGGAAGGACTGCAGGGAAAGGCACATCACAGCAGCACTGCCCTGGGTAGGTGGGCTTCCTGAACCAGAGTCAGATGTCCCCATGGATGACCATGGTAATGCAGTATCCCTGCATTCAAAGTTCCAGTGACAGAACAGAGTCCCTGACCAGCTGCTGGAGACTAGAGAAGGCCTGCCGGGCTATATGCTCAGGCCAGCACCTGCTCCTCCCACGCCTCATGATGACAGCCACAGGGGTGGCAGTAGCAGGACAACTCAGTAGAAACGCTTTCGGCTCTGTTCCTGCCATTTGTTGTAGAGTATGATACCAATGACAATGGCAAATACAGAAAAAACCAGCGAGAAGAAGACGATGAGGAAGAGGGCCAGGCCACTCAGGGGTGGCAATGGGGCGGTCACTGAGGAAGCAAGAGAGAGAGAGGCAAGTCACAATCAGGGAGCCCAGCCCAGCTGGGATGGTGCTGAGTCTCTGGTTTCTGACATCCATTTCTGGGAGCCAGAAATGACAGACTCTCCCTTTTAGGATGCTTCAATTTAAAAACTGAGCAGCCCTGCTCATCTGTAACATGGAGACAAGTGGAGTGGCAGGAACACCTGCTCCACATTCTTTAGTGGAAGGACACAGAAAGGAGAGGGTCCCTCAAGCTGCAGGTGCCAGTCACCATGGACCTTCCAGGCACGGTGACCTCCCTCTGACCACAAGACCACTTCCCAGGACCCCCTGTGCTCACCCTCAGGCAGCTTCATGTTGTCCACTGAGGGCAGGAACACATCTCGATGCAGCTTCTCCTCTTCTGGGGTTCTCTCCACTGTCAGCTCAAACAACTTCAGGGAAATGACGTCATGATTATCTAAAGGAGAAAAGCACAAGGAGGACCCAAACCTGCTCAAACAAAGGGATCTTGGGAGTATCTTGGTTCAAGCTTCTGATCCACAGCTAACTAGCCATGCCTTTGGGTTTTTTTCGAAATTTATTTTTTTTAAGTTATCTCTCCATCACAACTCCGAGATGAAGAGTCAGATGCTCTACTGACTGAGCCAGCCAGACACCTCACTAGCAGTGACTGAGAAAAATGACTGGAAAGTGTTTTTTCATCTAAAAACAAGGATAAGGAATAGAGATTCTATATTACTCAGGGTTTCAAGTTTTTATCAACAAGCATACATTACCTATGTAATTTTAAAACTTACACATAATGCAAGAAAGAAATCCCATAACATGTAAAACCTTGTAGTACGCCGAGGGAAGACACAGCACTACAGCCTCCCTTCTGTGCAAGATGACACACACCAGCAAGACAGGAAAGGGCCTTTTGACAGCTGATTAATAGGCCACAAGCAGGGCATAGCTACTGGCATGACACACACTTCCTTTCTGGACTATGCCTAATTCTCTGCAGCTCCTTATAACAGTGACTCTGAATCTCACTAATAATTACAAGAGAAAGGATCAGGCAATTAAGGGCTCATTTTCCCAATCTTTTTTAAGTATCATTAATAATGTGGGTACCTGGATGGTTCAGTCGTTTAAGCATCCAACTCTTGGTTTCAGCTCAAGTCACGATCTCACAGTTCCTGAGTTTGATCCCTGTATCGGGCTCTGCATTGACATTGCAGAGGCTGCTTGGGATTCTGCGCCTCCCACTCTCCCTCTCTCTCAAAATAAATAAACTTTAAAAAAAGTATCATTAATAAACTCAGAGATTCAAACATATTTGATGTGTTTTAATACACTTAAATTGTACAATCTTATAGGTGCTCAACATGACCCATCTTTCTCCAGTGGGAACCTATTTGAGTTGGCTCGAGTCCTTTTGCATGAACCCAGAAATGTTTGATTTTTTAAAATTAAAAAAAATTTTTTTAATGTTATTTATTTTTTTAAGAGACAAGGACAGAGCATCATGAACAGGGGGAGAGGACAGAGAGAGAGGAAGACACAGGATATGAAGCAGGCTCCAGGCTCTGAGCTGTCAGCACAGAAACCAAGGCGGGGCCAGAACCCATGAACCATGAAATCATGACCTGAGCCGAAGTGGGACACTTAACTGACTAAGCTACCCAGGTGCCCCTTTATAAAAATTTTTTAATGTTTATTATTTTTGAGAGAGACAGAGACAGAGAGTGAGTAGAGGAGGGAGATAGAGGGGAAGATACAGAATCCCAAGTAGGCTCCAGGCTCTGGGCTGTCAGCATGGAGTAAGATACGAAGCTCAAACCCATGAACTGTGAGATCATGACCTGAGCGGAAGTTGGACATTTAACCAACTGAGCCACCCAGGCACCCCAGAAATGTCTGATTCTTTATTGCTTTCCTGGGAGGTTCCCAGCTTGTCCATTTCCTCCTTAGACCTGACATCAACCATTTCTCCAAGAAGCTCTTGTTCTTTCCTTTTAGGAAAAACTGGTACTAAGAGACCACAAATCTGAATGCTAGGGGTGCTCGTGGCTACTAGGGTTGGTTATTGGAGACTGGATTTTTTGTTTTTTTTTTTAAACATCTATTTTATTTAACCCAATATACCCAAAAAACTATCATTTCTATATACAAATGATAGAAAAATTGTTGATGTTATGTTCATTTTCTAAGTCTTTGAAGTCTAGTGTGTATTCTATATTTATAGTACATGTATGTTTGGAATCAACATATTTCAAATGTCCAGTAGCCGCATATAACTTGTTGCTACTGTACTGGACAGTGTTGACCTAGATCATCCTTCAAGTTGACTTCTGACATATATATGGGGCCCAAAGGAAACTCTGATCCTCATAGGGCAACACAAGAAAAATACATATGCACAGGGCACTCTCTGCCCTTTCTGCTTCCAGCTGAGGAACTCCACTTTGGGGTAATAATTTGGGGACCTCTCAACCATTCATTCCCCAAATTCTTTTTCAACTGTGTCTTCTCAGCACCCTTTGTCTTGACTTTTGGCACCAGAGAGAAACCAAATCATGTTCCCACTTTTTTCTTCCTCGCACCTAGATGATATCCTTTGAACCAAGAAATTTAGAATATTTGTATATGGGGAGAAATCCATCGATGTCTCACATACTAGGATTATTCCAATTGCAACCTCTGTATGGTCCAGGCATGGTGCACCAGAAAGCCTGGTGCACCATTTCTCTGTGATTCTCTCCACTCTGCCCTCTTCTGTGATCTTCATCTCCCAGCTGGTGGCAAGATGGCTGTTTCAGCTCCAAGTATTTTCACCCTTCCTTCCTTCCTGAAGAAGGAAGAGGGCCATTTCTATTGTTAGACTGGCATTTACAGCTGCTTAGACTCTTATCTTTAGCGGACTCCCAGAGAGGAAAAAACTAGATTTGCCTTCGATAAGAAAAATGTTTTTGCTGTCAGGAATTTGTTTAAGCCATGGAACAAGATAAAAAGATTGGGCGATGCTCCTCACGATGTAGGGGTATCAAAGGCTGGGGGAACTTCAAACCAGTTGAAGAGAGGACAAAAAGTGAGGACTGAGAACAGAACACCGCGGTATGGCATGGACCTGTGCATATGACACATTCAGAAGTCTGAGCACAAAGGAGGATCTGGGGGGGTGAGTTAGAAAAGGGAAGGCCGAGTCAAGAAATTTAAGGAAAAGTTCTGTTAATAGAAGGGCCACCAGTGATATCAAAGTATGGAACTCAAAACATAGGCCGGAAGAGCTGACTAGATGAAGAGGCGAATACTACTTTGCATTAGCACCAATCATCTGCTAGAGCCAACTGCACTAGGATAGCATAGGCCTGGGAGGGGCAGGGGGGTGCGGGTGGTTCAGGATATAAAAATGTCAGAAGATGGGCAATGTCTGGGTACTTGCTTCCCACAGCTCTGCTTATCTGGCTTTCCACTCTGAGAAGCCACACCAAGGCCTGGCTATGGAGACATGACCTCATTCAGGACAAATAAAGAGTGCATGTGGCAATACCAGAGAGATCCCCAGTGATGGAGGAGGTCCCAAAGTAGTAGCCCCGGGGTAGACGGACCCCAGGCACCTCAATGCAGTCCCTCCACTCATGCTTGCCATCAATGTCCATCATTATCTAGAATAAAAAGAAGAGATAAATCAGGGCCATGAAAGCAGGTGCGAGGCAGCCCATACCACCAACTGGTCCAGAAAACAAGGACTCACCGTCAGATGCCTCTTGACATAGCGAATCACAAGGAAGGTGTCATAATGCAGATTGCGGACAATGGCTGTACAGCCCCCCAGCTCTGTAGGCCTCCCATCCCGCTCATGATCGTAGCTGAGGGAGCCATTGTTCACCATGGCTGAGATATAAGGGAATACCCGCTGGGAAAGCAGGGAAGGAAAAGCGGAGGACAGTAAGGAAGTGCTCTTAGGAATGCCTGTACAAACAGCAACAGGAACTATGCACATACAAGCTGAGCCCCTTCCGGCAGACCAGATGACCACTCTGCCTCATCAGCAGCAGCTCCTGAAAACCCACTCTCAGATGGTCACTCAAAGGATATAGCCCAGAAAGCAACTGAACTCCGTACTTGCCTTCAGGAATCCTCCTCGCTACCAACCTGGGGTGGGCCTGAAATGGCCCCTCTGGAATCTGACTTGAATCCTTCCAGAGATCCCTACTTGGCACTTACATATGGCCCAGGACTAATGGTTTCCTTTTTATGTATATATACCTATCTGGCCCAACTGCCATGTAAACTTCTTAAAGAAAAAAATCATTTATACTTCCTTATGTGTCTCCACCTTCCATCCCCCCAGACCCTCCACCCCCACCCCCACTCACCCCCGGGGTAAGCATTCTGCACATACCAGATACTCTGAAAATACCCATTTGATCAGGGAAACCTTTCCATTCTGGATAGCTCCTTTCAAATTCTCAAATCCTCTAGGCATATGATGGATGCCATGTGGATTAGGACTCAGAAACAGCACTGCCAGATGGTGTTCTCCAGCCACAACTGTTCTTAGTTGAAGACCTTCCAGCCCACTTAAGCTTCACGTAACTTCTGCCAGCAATACCCTCCCATTCCCCCCACCTGTTTTCCCACCTACTTCAGAGGCCCTCTGTCTCTCTCTAACAGAGTTGTAGGAGGGAATGCTTCCTCAGAAGTGATGCCCTAACCATTTAAGAACCAGCCCAGTGCTAAGGCAGTGCAGGGGCAGAGGGGAATGAAATGACAGGAAACACGACACATGCCACTTTTTTGGTGACTTCCTCATTGTCCTCAACAGTCAACATGCAAGGTGGAGATGCAGTCAAAATCAGAGAATGGTGACTCAAGACAACAGCCACATGGGTGTGAACAGGGGCAAATGCTGGATGGACACGTAGGGAATAAGGGATGGCCATGGTGGGTCAAGACTGAGTACCTGGACTCCTGGAGAATATCGCCTCTTCTGGGCCTGAGAGGGTCCAGCAGGTTATTATAAAAACGAGAGAGGACACAGAAGACAGGAGACCAGGTCAGAAAGAAACAGCCATGGAAGAGCTTTGACCAGCCGTGGTGGATGAGCAAACCAATCTAAATCCCCAAACAGAACTGTAGGGTCTGTGGAGGGCATTTAGCAAGTCCTACACCCCTCAAAATTGTGGGCAAAATTCTGTGCATAGAGGCTTATCTGTTTCCTAAGGAGAGGATCTGTGTCATTCTCACAGGGGCCCACTAGGAAAACCTTTGAGGCTTTCAGAAACTTTATAAAACACACAGCACTACACTGTGCAAGAAGGCCCCACTTAGGTCTCTACATGAGAAGGTCAGGTGACATGTTTTGTCTGTACTCAGGCGACAGTATTTCTGCCACAAGGAGAAAGATAGGACTGACAAATGGGGCTAAATTCTTTCAAATTCAAGATGGCCTTTACTGCCCAGGATCTCAGGATATAGCTCTTGCCCAAAGGACAAAAATTCTACCACTTGAGAGACAATGAAGTTGATTCTAATCCAAAGGGATCAGTGACCCTCTAAGTGAGTCTTGTGGACCTATATTTTCCACACAGCTATTGTCATTCTAACCTACAACATGTGGGCAAGGAAGAAGCACCACAGAGGTACTGTGG
The DNA here is from genome assembly GCF_006229205.1 of Suricata suricatta. Classification (NCBI taxonomy): domain Eukaryota; kingdom Metazoa; phylum Chordata; class Mammalia; order Carnivora; family Herpestidae; genus Suricata; species Suricata suricatta. The sequence goes on along the minus strand of NC_043703.1, from coordinate 89,784,047 downwards.
CATGGTAGATTTAGAAAAACCCTAAGACTTGAGGATATTCAGCTTTGCTCCATAAAACTGCTACAGTTCTAAGCTACTAGCAACAAGAGATATGTACACAAGCTCAGGCCAGGCCTGCCCTATGGGAAGGAGCCCGAAGCATTCCTTCCTCTGACACTTAGAGAGCACCAATTAGGAGCGAGGCACTGTTCCAGGTACTGGGGCTCAATGGAAAACCAGACAGACAGGTATCTGCCGTCATAGAGCGGATATCGGAGTAGAAGAGATAAACAATAAATAAGCAAATAAAGTTATTTCAGAGAGAGGGGTACCTGGCTGGTTCAGCTGGAAAAGCACACAACTCTTGATCTTGGGGTTGTGAGTTAGAGCCCCACATTGGGTGTAGAGGATTATTTAAATAAAACTTTTTTTAAATGTTTTTATTTTTGAGAGAGAGAGAGAGAGAGAGACAGAGACAGAGACAGAGACAGAGACAGCATGAGGAGGGGAGGGTCAGAGAGAGACACATAGAATCCAAAAACAGGCTCCAGGCTCTGAGCTAGCTGTCAGCACAGAGCCCGAGGTGGGGCTCGAACCCACAAAACGTGAGATCATGACCTGAGCCGAAGTCAGACGTTTAACTAACTTTAGGGGCCACCCAGGTGCCCCTAAATAAAATGTTTTTAAAAAATTACTTCAGAGAGGGATAATGCTATGATGAAAAATAAAATAGGTAACATGATAGACTAATGAGGGAATAGCTCTCTGAGGAAACAACATTTGAGCTGAGGCCCTAGTCGTTAGAGGGAGCCACCAAAAGATCTGCAGGTGTAAGTAGCATAAGGTTGGCATATTCAAGGACTAGAAGACACCAGTGTCTGAAACACAGCCAGTGAGGGAGAGGAGGGTGTGAGCTGAGGCACAAGCCAGATCACACCGGGCCTTGGAAGCCACAGTGAGGAGCACAATGTAAGCCTCACAGCAGGCCCCCACTGCTCTGCTCTTAGGCCACTCGCGGAATATGCACAGGACTACGAAAGGTACAAAATGAATCAGTGGATGATTGTATTCCCCAAACTACTCTTCTACAACTATCATTTTGAACAAGGGAATTATGAGCATGTTGTCAAGCAGAGTACAGAAATGGGTTTCTGGCAAGAACGCTCATCATCTCAGTGAACAATGAGGGAAAACAAGGGCCTAACAATGTCCTGGGTAGCCCATTTATCAACCTCAGTACGCGTGATCAGAAGTGTGTTGCACCTTTCAAGAGGGTGCCTCAGACAACTGTCCTTAACCTACAGCAGCCTTCCTCTTCCCAAGGCTGGTGAGGCAGCTGATTGTCTGGGGAACAGCCAGGGGTAAGCTGGCCCCCAGCATCACCTGGGGGAGATTTCCAGTTGCACATACATGTGGGGCCCTCAGTCAAAAAGTCTTGGTTAGTAGGTCTAGAGGGGGGCACAGGTTTATGTATTTTTCAAAAAGCACCACAGACAGTTGTGATGTACAACCAAATTTAGGAAACACTGTACCAGAGACACAGTGCCTGACACCTTTGGAGCCAGAATCTGTCTACTTCAGCAACTCATGACACGGCCTTCAACTTCTCACCTCACGCTAGTAGTAAGTCTTTAAATGCCCTCTTATTTTTCATGCCCAGTCAGGCGTTCTAAAATGTTCCTTGGGAAGCCACTAATTTCACACAGCAGCTCATTTTCTTTCCTTGGAAAGCAGCCTATATATAGCAAGAACCAAAAGCTGAAGAATCACTCGGACTCAGGCAAGGTGGTAGTTTCATTCCTAATTTAAGAGTCACTAAAAATTAGGTACTCCTAACCATCATCCAAATGATTATTGTCTGTAGGGTGAAGAAATATTTCCAAATTTTTGTACTACAAGGACACTTTAAAAAACAAAAAAGGACTCTCAACATGGTAATCGTACCTTCAGCCTATCTTGACTGAAGGGAGACCCTGAACTTGTGGATTTATGAATCCTGTGCTAAAACTCCACAGATCCCAAGCACACAAGTAGTGTAAACCACTAGACAGAAAAAGGAGCCCACGCAGCCTCTGTGATCAAGGAAACTTGGGTTCTAAATGCAGCTCAGGGCTGTATAACCCAACTGAGTAACATTAGCTCTTTGAGATTCCATTTTCTCCCTATAAGCAGGAAGAATCAATAGAGCTCACAGGCCCGATCACGAAGATAAAATGAGACATGTAAATCATTTAGTACAGTGTCTGGCATTCAGGAGGGAGTCAATAAACGTTCATTTAATCAAAGACTAATGACTTTCTAGACAGAAATACTATCATATATAAGCACCAAGCCAGGGGCACCTGGGTGGCTCAGTTGGTTAAGCGGCTGACTCCTTATTTCAGCTCAGATCATGCATGATCTGTCTGTGAGATCAAGCCTCACATCTGGCTCTGTGCTAACAGTGGGGAGCCTGCTTGGGATTCTCACTCTTCCTTTCTCTCTGCCTCTCCCTGGCTCTTGCGTACACGCACTCTCTCAAAATAAATAAATAAAATTTTAAATAAATGAATTAATTAAATAAGCACAAAGTATGCATCTTTTAGAGCAGTCATTCCCAGGCCATTGCTGTCACACCCTAGTAAAATCTCCAAAAATATCTTGGGGATTAATGGGCTTCCCTTTTCTGACCTACTAAACATTAATGTACAATAATGACGGAACAACCATCTATAACAAATATTTTGAAAAGAACACCAAAAGAGGGCCGCCTGGGTGGCTCAATCAGTTAAGCGTCCAACTGCAGCTCAAGTCATGACCTCGCAGTTCATGAGTTTGAGCCCTGCATCAGGCTTTGCACTAACAATGTGGAGCTTGCCTGGGATTCTTTCTCTCTCCCTTTCTCTCCCTGCCCCTCCGCCATTTGCGTGCATGCCCTCTCTTTTTCAAAATAAATGTAAATCGCTGGAGCACCTGGATGGTTCAGTCAGCTAAGCATCTGACTTCAGCTCAGGTCATGATCTCAGTTTGTGAGTTCGAGCTCCGCATTGGGCTCTCTGCTGACAGCTCAGAGCCTGGAGCCTGCTTTGCATTCTGTGTCTCCCTCTCTCTCTCTGCCTCTACTCTACTCACACCCTGTCTCTCTCCCTCTCAAAAATAAATAAACATAAAAAAATTCAAAAAGATAAATGTAAAAAGCTAAAAATAAAGAACTATATAATTATAAAAGAAACTAATTTCACAATGAACAATTCAGCATTTATGAAAATTCATTTCACTATGCCTATTTGTTAGACCAGTGTTACCAACCAATAAGAGCCTTTAGAAGCTGTTCTCTTGGAGCAGTTTTTTCCAATCTAAAGCATTGTGCAGTTGAGTAAACTGGCCAAGTTTGCTCTCTGGAACACAGACATGAAGAAAAGGAGGGTGAGAGAAGGCAGGGAGAAAACAGAGCCACAACTGCTACTGCCAAGATGTCTGCACACTGTTCCCTGAGAATGCCAGTTAGTGGTGTGAATGAAAATGGCTAGCACTTTCGGAGCACTTCCTCTGTGCCAGACATCATGCTGAGTAATGTACATGCGCCTATTTATTTAATCCCCACAGCCTTAAGGGGTGGGATTAGTATCCCCATTTGACTGGTAAGAAAACCTGTGTAAGTAGTAAAACCAGAACCTGAAGCCAGGTAGTCTGGCCCAGAACACTGGCTCAGTCACTGTGCTTCCATACATACTGTGAGAAATCAAAAATCAAAATAACAAAGACCCCAGGTCTCTAATATACCTTGAAACACAGCAATATTAGAGGATGGTTCCAGACTTTAAAAAAAGGAAGGAGATGACAAATGATTGTGACAGGGAATCTGTGGTTTTCTTATGCTACAAAGGACATATTGGGACAATTGGTGAAAGCTGAGTAAAGTCAGTAGACTAAAAATAGTACTGTTATCATTGCTAAATTCCTGATTTTAATTGCTGTGCTGTGGCTGTGTAAGAGAACTCATTTTGAGGAAAAACAAGTATTTAGGATTAAGAGAGCATGATAGAAGGCAATTTACTCTTAAGTAGTTCAGAAAAAAACTATACACACATGCATGAGTGCACGAATGTGTGCGTGCACACACACACACACACACAGAAAGGTAAAAGAGAAGGATAAAGTAAATGCTATGAAACGTTCATTTGGGGTAATCTGGGTGAAGAACATTCCTGAGTTCTTTGTTGTGTTCTTATAAGTTATCTCTAAGTCTGAAACTCTATCAAAATAAAAAAATTTTTAAGATTAATCTGAACCTAGTACTTACCATACTCTTTTCTGTCAAAAGTTACAAAATTAAAAACTAGTTTTAAAAACACATTATGTTGGGGCACCTGGGTGGCTCAGTCGGAGTGTTTGACTCTTGATTTCAACTTATGTCATGATCTCACAATTTGTGAGTTTGAGCCCTATATTGGGCTGTGATTGGGCTGTGCATGCTAATTATGTGGAGCCTGCCTGGGGTTCTTGCTCTCCTCCTCTCTCTCTGCCCCTCCCCTTTTCTCTCTCTCTCTCTCTCTCTCAAAAATTAATGAACTTAAAAAAACCCACATTATATTAAAACACACTGACACATATTATGTTCAATATAACGTAATGTTTTTGTTCTTAAAAAAGGTATTTGCATGCCTTTTGTTTTAGCCTTTTCTGATTTTCTGCAAAAATCAGCTTTTATATAAAAATAAGAATTAACACGACAAATGGCTCTTCTCTAGCATCTCCTTCCACATCGCCACTGGATCCACCCCTGGTCCCTAGGGGAAAAACACGCTGCCACTTCCACAGATAAACACTCTTCAGACTCTCAAAACGCTGTAAGTCACCTGTCCTACAGTGATCTTCATCTATCTAACCTTTTACGCAGGGATCTAGATGAAGAGGTGATTGGTTATCTCAGCAATAGTTACAGTGGGTCACAAGATCAGTGAAATTCTCACCACATTACCGGGCAGCATGAGAAGGTCCCTACCCTACTGCCCCCAAGCTATTACTAACCTATGCTACTGACTGTGTCCCCAAGTCTCAAAGTTTCTCAAATGGAGGACACAGAAAAATGACACCTCTAAGCCAGCTGACTGCCTGGAAGAACTTCACATACTTGAACATTATCCTCCTCTCTTAAACTCAGTGAATTATTTTAATCCCATTTAGCTCATTCGTGACCCTACTAGAATAATCCCAAATAACATAACTTAAGGACTTCAATGGAATGCTCTGGAATGAGGAAACTCTTTTTTTTTTTTTTTACTGTTTATGTATTTTGAGAGAGAGATAAGAGAGTGAGCAGTGGGAGAAAGAGAATCCCAAGCAGGTTCTGTACTGTCAGCACAGAGCCCAATGTGGGGCTCGAACTCACAAACAGTGAGATCATAATCTGAGTCAAAATCAAGAGTCGGATACTTAACTGACTGAGCCACCCAGATGCCCTAAAATCAAGAAACTTTAAACTTGAGGTGTGCCCAAAACCCAAAACACCTGAGTTTATAAACTACCTACCCACATTACAAGTGCCAAGATTCAGAATATAGTCTAATGTGTATGCCTTAATTTCATTGCTACCCATCATTCGGATAGTATGTGACTATTTCTTGTTAGTGAGAAGTATCAACTTTCCAGATCTTGTCTACAGTCCTACTTTGGGGAGTCCATAAGACTTCAAAAACACAGGCAAAATCCCTACATCTCCTGCACCTTGCTATGGGCCTACCACTTTCATCATATTGTCAAAACCCAAAGAAAGGTAAAGAACTAACCTAGAGCTAAGCGTCCTCTAGAGCACTGGCTCTTGCTTTCTTCCTCTTTGCCTCTTTCACTGTCTCAAAAAAGGAACATTCTCTTCTCCTTGCCTTCATTCAATTCTAACAGAAAGCCATCCATTTCTACTTCTGTTAAAAACTAGCTGTCGGTGCAGCTCAGCCTCAATGCTTAATCACGTAGAGAACTTGCCAAAATTCCCTGGACCTAGTTTCCAAAGGAGTCTCTCTTCAGAAACACTGCCTCACCTAGGGCTGAAAAAAAACGAAGTCACAATCAAGCTTGGAGGATAACAACAGAAGTTAAGGTACTGTGGAGTTCCTTTACTGTTTCAAAGATTCTTTCTGCCAACAACAGACAGACCAAGAGGGATCAGTATCTTTATCACTTAAAAGAATGTGTTTTTTAAATGGATGGCATTGTATTATCAATTTTCTTCCAGTTTCAAAAGAGAAAAAACAGTGACCACATTAAGAAAATATGGGAGGGCGCCTGGGTGGCTCAGTTGGTTAAGTGGCTGGCTTCGTCTCAGGTCATGATCTCACAGTTCATGGGTTTCGGCCCCACACTGGGCTCTGTGCTGACAGCTCAGAGCCTAGAGCCTGCTTCGGATTCTGTGTCTCTCTTTCTCTCTCTGCTCCTCCCCCATTAATGCTCTGTCTCTATCAAAAATAAATAAAAGTTAAAACAATGTAAAAAAAAAATATGGGAAACACCTCACAGACTAGACAAACTAGACTTCTACGCTGGTGTGATCTGGGAAGAGCAGCGAGCTGTTTCTGCCTCTTGAAGTAAGACCCAAATACATGTCTCACCAGGAAGAATGAGGGCCACGGCTCAAAGGACTGCACTTCTGTGCTCTCATTCAAGGACAGCCTCTTGTCATCATACTCTGATTTCAACTAAAGGAACACCTTCCTGCTCCAAGACTGCTACTGAGTTTCCAGTTTACAACTTTTACACCAATATCTGGGTTCTCATGAGAAACTGATGACCATCAGCTGATGACTTCATAGTGCCAAGAAAAGATCAGATCATGTTTCAATCAATGTTTTTTAAAAAAAGTGATGCTAAGATATAATTCATATACCACATAATTCACCTAAAGCCTATAATTTAACGGCTCTTAGTACACTGACAGAGTTAAGATTATGATTACTACCATCAATTTTAGGACATTTTCATCACCCCGAAAAGAAACCCCATGTCCACCAGCAGTCATTCCCCACCCCTACCGCCAGGCAAACCATTCACCTACTTTCTGTATAGATTTGCCTATTGGTTTTTTTTATATAGTTTATTTACTTTTGAGGCAGAAAGAGACAGAGCATGAGTGGGGGAGGGGCAGAGAGACAGGGAGACACAGAATCTAAAACAGGCTCCAGGCGCTAAGTTACCAGCATAGAACCCGATGCAGGGCTCAAACCCACGAACCATGAGATCATAACCTGAGCTGAAGTCAGACGCTTAACTGACTGAGCCACCCAGGTGCCCCTAAATTTGCCTAAACATTTCATATATATGGGATCATACAACATGTGGTCTTTTGTGACTGGCTTCTTTCACTTAGCATAATGTAGTCAAGTGTCATCCACATTAAAGGACCTATCAATGCTTCATTTTCTTTTTAATACTAAATGATAGTCCTTTGTATAAATATATAGTTTACTCATCAGTTGATAAGACATTGAGTTATATCTGTTTTTTGGCTATTATGGATAGTGCTGCTACGAATATTCATGTAACTTTTTGTGTAGACATGATTTCAATTTCTCTTGGGTACATACACCTAGGAGTGGAATTGCTGGATGATATAAACTCTATATTTAGACGTGAAGAACGGCCCAACTGTTCTCCAACTGCCCCATTTACATCCCCACCAGCAATGTATGAGAGTTCCAATTATTCCACATCCTTGCCAGCACTTGTTAGCCTCTGTCTTTATTTTAGCTATGATTAAATAGCTACAAGTGGGTGTTAAGTAGCATCTCATTTGGTTTTGATTTGTATGTTCCTAGTGGCTAATGATGTTGAGCATTTTTTCATGTTTATCAACCCTTTGTTTATCTTCTTTGGGGAAATACCTATTCAGATCCTTTGGCCTATTTATTTATGTAAGATTTTGTTCAGGAGCATCTGGGTGGCTCAGTCTGTTAAGAGTTTGATTTCGGCTCAGATGACAATTCACGATTTGTGGGTTCAAGCTCCACATTGGGTTCTGTGCTAACAGCTCAGAGCCTGGAGCCTGCTTCAAATTCTGTGTCTCCTTCTCTCTCTTCCCCTTCCCAGCTTGCTCACTCTCGCTCTCTCTCTCTCTCTCTCTCAAAAATAAAATAAAAACATCAAAAAATATTTTATTTTTAAGTAATCTCTACACCCAATGTGTGGCTCAAACTCACAACCCCCAGATCAAGAGTCACATGGTCCACCAACTAAGCCAGCCAGGCATCCTGGCCATTTTTCAATTGGGTTATCTTATTTACTATTGAACTATATATCTAGAATATATAAAGAACAAGTCCCTGGGGTGCCTGGGTGGCTCAGTCAGTTAGGCGTCCGGCTTCGGCTCAGGTCATGACCTCACGGTTTGTAGGTTCGAGCCCCGCGTTGGGCTCTGTGTTGACAGCTAGCTCAGAGCCTGGAGCCTGCTTCGGATTCTGTCTCCCTCTCTCTCTGACCCTCTCCTGCTCGCCACTGTCTCTCTCTCTCTCTCTCTCTCAAAAATAAATAAAAAACATTAAAAAAATTTTTTTAATTAAAAAAAAAGAACAAGTCCTTTACCAGATATAGGATTTTCATTTATGTTTTCCCACTGGGTTGTCTTTTCACTTTCTTGATAGTATCTTCCAAAACATGAGTTTTTAATTTTAATGAAGTCCAACTCATCTATTTTTTGGTGACTTTTGATTTTGGTGTCATATCTACAAAGCCATTGCCTGATCTAAGGCCACAAAGAATTAACCCTATGTTTTCTTCTGAGAGTTTTATAGTTTCAGTTTTTATATTCAGTTCTTCAGTTCATTTTGAATTACATTTTGTGTATGGTGTGGGGTACGGGACAGTTTCATTATTCTGCATGTGGATATCCAGTTGAGTTAGCACCATTTGTTGGAAGTGCTATTGTTCCCCCATTGAATTGTCTTGATAGCCTTATCAAAAATCAACTGATCACAGGGGCGCCTATGTAGCTGTCAGATGAGCATATGACTTTGGCTTAGGTCATGATCTCAAGGTTCATGAGTTCAAGCCCCAAAGCGGGCTTGCTGCTGTCAGCACAGAGCTCAGTTTAGATCTTCTGTCCCCTCTCTGCCCCTCCCCCACTCGCTCTTTCTCTCTAAAAACAAACATTTTTTTAAAAATAAACTGTGGGGGGCGCCTGGGTGGCTCAGTTGGTTGAGCGTTGGGCTTTGGCTCAGGCCATGATTTCACAGTTCGTGGGTTCAAGCCCTGCATCGGGCTCTGTGCTGACAGCTAGCTCAGAGTCTGGAGCCTGCTTCTGGTTCTGTGTCTCCTTCTCTCTCTGCCCCTCCCCCTCTCATGCTCTGTATCAAAAATAAATAAAACATTAAAAAAATTTTTTTAAAATAAAAATCAACTGATCATAAACATTAGGACTTATTTCTAGGCTTTCAATTTTATTCCATTGAGATATAGGTCTACCCTTATTCCAGTACCACACTGTTTTTAATACCTTAGCTCTGCGATAAGTTTTGAAATGAAGAAGCCTAAGTCTTCCAATCTCACTCTTTTTTTTAAGTTTAAAAAAATTTTTTAATGTTTTATTTTTTGAGAGAAAGGTAGCAAGCTGGGGAGGGGTAGAGAGAGAGAAAGAGGTCTATCAGCATAGACCCTGATGTGGGGGCTCAAACCCACGAACTATGAGATCATGACCTGAAATGAAACCAAGAGTTGGATGCTTAACCGACTGAGCCAGGTGTCCCACCAACTTGGCTTTTCTTAATCAGTATTTTAGCTATTCTGGTTCTCTTGAATTTCCATATTGATTTCAGAATCACCTTGTCAATTTCTGTAATGAAGCCAGCTAGGTTTTTGATAGCTAGGACAAGTGTCAAATCTGGAGACCAGTTTAGGGAGTGCCATCATCTTACCAATCTAGTGGACATTTAACAACATGAGATTTAACTGCACAGATCCACTTCTATGTGGATTTTTAAAATAAAAATACAGGGGTGCTTGGTGGCTCAGTCGGTTAAGTGTCCAACTTTGGCTCAGGTCATGATCTCACAGTTTGTGAGTTCGAGCCCCGAATTGGGCTCTGTGCTGACAGCTCAGAGCCTGGAGCCTGCTTCTCTGTGTCTACTTGTGCTCTGTCTCTCAAAAATAAATAAATGTAAAACAATTTTTTAAATATAAATACAGTACTGTAAATATATTTCTTCTTCTTTATGATTTTCTTAGTAACATTTTCTTTTCTCTAGCTTACTTTAAGAATATAGTATACAATACATATAACAAATAAAATGTGTTAATCAACTGTTTATGTTATCAGTAAGGCTTCCAGTCAGCAATAGGCTATTAGTAGTTAAATTTGGGGGGAGTCCAGTGTTACACGTGGATTGTTGACTCCATAAGAGGTCACTGCCCCTAACCCCCACACTGTTTAAGGGTGAACTATACTAAGTTTTCTGATCCATGACACAAAATCTCTTTCCATTTACTTAGTCTTTAATTTCTTTCAACAACATTTTAGTTTTCAGAGTGCACTTTAATTTGTTAAATTTATTTCTAAGTATTTTACTCTTCATGATAGTATAAATTGATTTTTATATATTGATCTTGTATCCTACAACCTGCTGAATTCATTTATTAGTTCTAGTAGTTTACTTTAAGATTTTCTATATACAATATCATGTTGCCTACATATAAGAATACTTTTATTTCTTTCTTTGCAATGTGGATGTTTTTTATTTTATTTTCTTACCCAACTGGCCTGACTAGAACCTAAAGTACAATGTTGAATAGAAGGAACAAGAATGGATATCCTTTTTTCCTGATGTTAGAATGAAAGCATACACGCCCTTTCCTGTGCCCTTTTAAGGCTGACGCAGGGCCTTAAGAGGCTAACACAGAAGGGTAAAGGAAATTTCCATAAAACCCAGGGAAGAGACTAAAACTCCTCTCCGGATCCGGTCTGGAGTTACAGCTAAAGCAAGAAACAAAACAAAACACAAAAAACAAAAAACAAAACACAAAACAAAACAAAAAAAGGATAAAAGCATACAGTCTTTCACAGTGAAATATATCAGTTGAAGGTTTTTCATAGTTACCTTTTATCAGATTGAAGAAGTTCCCTTCTATTCCTAATTTGTTTAATGTTTTTGTTTTCATAGAGATATTAGGAAATCCCGGAGTGGGCAACTCTTGATCTCGGGGTTTTGAGTTTCAGCCCCATGTTAGGTGTAGAGATTACTTAAAAAGCTTGAAAGTAAATACAATAAAGAGATATTAAATTTTAACAAATACTTTTCTTACATCTATTGATATGATCATATGGTTTTTGTCCTTCATTCTGGTTTTTTTTTTTTTCTAAGTAGGTTCCATGCCCAACATGGGGCTTCAACTCTTGACCTTGAAATCAAAAGTTGCACTCTCTATCGCTGAGCCAGGCCAGGTGCCCCTGTCCTTTATTCTATTCGTATGGTCTATCATATTAATTTTTAGATTAAGTTTTTATTTTATTTATTTATTTGTTTGTTTGTTTATTTAAGTAATCTCTATACCCAATGGGGGACCCAAACTCAGGACCTCTATATCAAGAGTCACATGCTCTTCCAACTGAGCCAGCCAGACGTGCCTTAATTTTCAGATTTTAAAGTAAACTTGAATTCCTAGGATAAATACCAAGATCATGGTATAAAATCCTTTTTATGTTGCTGAATTTGGTTTGTTAGTATCTTGTTGATGATTTCTACATCTATATTCGTAAGAGATATTGGTGAGTAGTTTTCTTTTCTTATGATGCCTTTATCTGGTTGTGGCATCACGATAGTACTGGCCTCAAAGAATGAGCTAGTGTTCTCTCTTATATTTTGCAAGAATTCTTGGGAAGAATTGGTATTAACTCTACTTCCTATGTTTGATAGAATTAACCAGTGAAATCATCCGAACCTAGGCTTTTCTTTGTGAGTCACTTTTATTACTAATTCACTCTTGACCCGTTATGGATCTATCCACATATCCTATTTCTTTTTTTTTTTTAATGTTTATTTAGTTATTTTGAGAGAAAGAGAGCACAAATAGGAGAGTGAGAGAAAGAGACAGAGACAAGTAGAGAATCCCAAGCAGGCTCCATGCTGTCAGGCAGAGCATGATGTAGGACTCAATCTCATGAACAGTGAGATCATGACCTGAACCGAAATCAAGAGTCAGACGCTTACCTGACTGAGCTACTCAGATGCCCCAGATATCCTATTTCTTCAACTATTATTTTAACAACTACTTATGATCTGGCAACCTCACTATGGCACAGGTAGTACCTTGAACTCCCAAATAGCAAAATACTTGGCTCACCTAAATTACAATTCTGATATTGCTGACAAGGAAACTGAGGTTACATGAATTTTAACAATCTGTCCTGATTTCAGAGAGCCAAGCCTACACTGAACTCCCTCACCTTCTTCTTAGATGCATTACTGGTTGCTAATATTTTCTGAGTATTTCCTCATGAAAAAATGTGGTAGTAAGTAAGCTGAGCAACAAGGTCATGTGCTTTGGTGACAAACAAGAAGCCATAGAAACATTTTACCACTACCTTGAAAGATTTGATGAATTGTTCCACATCCACTCATACCAGCAACTTGTACTCCTAGTTCAGTACATCTTCTATGTAACATATGCAAGTTTTCAAAAGGCGCCACATCTGTCACACTCTACTCATGTACTCAAAAATAATACAGCAAAATAATGAGACTGCAGTCTGGAATCAAACCCTCTATCTGTGTATCGCTGACAAATTTTTCAACCATTTTGCACTTCAGTTTCTTCCCCATAATGTAGAGATAACAATAATATCTACCCCAAAGAATTGTTACACATATGTATACTAAACATATAATATACATATATAACCCACACACAATAAATACAATATAATATACAAATAACACATCATATACAAGAGTCTGAAACAGTGCCTGGCACCTTTATGTATGATATCAAAGAAAATCATGCCGCCAACAAAACACACTTGATTTTACCCTAGAAAATAGTTCCAGAAGTACATTGTCTATACTCTGTACATTAGAACATAACCTCTAAGAACTGAAATTACATAGGAGAGGACATGAGGACAATAAATGTCTCCATTCTCAAGGAACTCAACCTGCAGAAGAAACAATGGAAGGAAGAGAGGAGGTAGAGCATCAAAATTAAAAGCACAGCCTCTGGAATCCAGTGGACCTATGTTCAAAAGCTGCTCCCTTGAATAAGACATTTCTCTAAGCTTCTATACTCACTGGTAAATGGGGAAAAATAACACTAACTCTAGAGAGTTTTGATCAGGATTAAGGCTATTTGTAAGTCCCTGGCAAATAATAGCCACCTAATAAACAGAAACCACTTTTATGAATTTTCTTAAGTAAACAAATCAAATAAACAAATTTGATTAGCAAGTAAACACTTAACATGGAAACAAGGACTTGATGCTGATCCAAGGGTTCCCGATGCTGGCTATATATGTGACTCACCTGGAAACCTTTGAAAAAGTAAGGTTGCCTACACTGCACCTAAGACAAACAGAATTCTACTCTCTGAGGCCAGGGCCTGGGCATCAGTACTTTTATTTTCTTAATGTTTTTATTTAAAATTCTTAAATTATTTTTGAGAGCATGAGAGGGGAAGGGACAGAGTTGTAGGCAGATAGAAGATCCAAGGAGGGCTCTGTGCTGACAGCAGAGAGCCTGATGCAGGGCTCAAACTCATGACTCATGGGATCATGACCTGGGCTGAAGCCAGATGCTTAAACAACAGAGCTACCCAGGCATCCCTATGTTTTTATTTATTTTTGAGAGAGAGAGATAGAGAGAATGAGGGGGGGAGAGGCTGAAAGATAGGGAGACACAGAATTTGAAGCAGGGGCTCCAGGCTCTGAGCTGTCAGCACAGAACCTGACGCGGGGCTCAAACCCATGAATCGTGAGATCATGACCTGAGCTGAAGCCGGATGCTCAACTGACTGAGCCACCCAGGTGCCCCGGGAAATCAGTAACTTTAAATGCCCTCCAGGCAGAGATGCCTAGGTGGCTCAGTTGATAAGGTAAAGCGTCTAACTTTGGATCAGATCATGATTTCTGCTGTCAACAAGAGTCCACTTCAGATCCTCTGTCCCCCTCTCTCTGCCTCTCCCCTGCTCATTCTCTCTCTCAAAAATAAACATTAAAAAATAAAGAAAGAAAATAAAGAAATAAATGCACTCAAGGCAAGTCCAATGTGCAGCTGGGAATGAGAACCATAACAGCTAGCTAGAAAAGAAGTCCTGATTTTTTTACCAACTGAAACTAATTTTACTGATTAACATCTACTCTTCTTATGAAATAAGCCCATCAGATCTGCCTTCTCAAATCAGAATTACTATTATCTGATGATGAAACAGAAGCTAAGAGAATCTGAACAATTTATTCCTGGGAGAAGCAGAGGGCTAGGTTTGAAACTCAAGTCAAGCTCTAAAGCCCATACCTCTTACTCAGATGCACTTCTAACTACTACTATTTCCTCAGCATGACTGCAAACCTAATCATGACATTCTCCACAATAAAATCCTTTAACACACTTACCCCCTTAGAATAAAACCCAGACTCCTTAACAGGAACACCTCTCTTCAGAATTTGGCCCAAAAATGTGCTTAGGGAGGAGGAGGCACATACATTTGGATGGCTCCAGTGCTGGTCTAAACAGCCCATCCACTACCCACCCAAGGAGACACTGCTCAGCCTCAGTGGCCAGTCAACGTGCCCAATAGGGAACAGTGTTAAATACTAAAGAATGCAGTGGGAATGGTGGCCCCTGAAATTGTGCAACTTGGCAAGACTGCTGGCCCTGTTTTTTTTTTTTCTAGCCTCATCTCTCTCTGATCCCTTTTTCCCCTCATGCTCTGTCCCTTCTCTCACTTTATCACCTTAAAACGTGTTTTTCCCTCTGCATCGAATACTGGTTCCTAATTCTGCAGACTTCAACGTAAATGTCACTTCCTGGAGGAAGTCTTCCCCCACCACCACCACTGCCACACTGTCCTACTCCAAGTCAGAAGCGCCTCTGGGTCTTCTAGGGCACCCCACAGCTCCCCCACCAGCATTCTCACGCCTCTGTGCTACCGAGTGCAGGACCAATGCTGATCTCGCTGGCTAACTTCCCCCACCTAGAAAGCGCCTGATGTATGGTGGCTTGAAGAGCAGCCCAGAGGCAACATGGAGAAGTTACTCTGTAAATGTCTCACAGCAAAAGGTTATTCTCCTAACTCAGGTCTCACGTTCCACCTCCCCCAGGTGAACTCCGTGGACAATGCTAAAAATCGTTGAATCTCGGTGCTGCATATATGATGATGTAGTCTTCTAACTTTTTAAATAAGTTTGATATTTTTCATATAAAGCTTTTAGGGGAAAAAAGTAAAGTGAGTGCTGCCGCATCCCTAATTCTGCCTTTCTTGCTCACTGTTATTTAGCTATTGGATAGCCATCAGCAACCTGTTGTCATCATTTTCCTACCATCTGATGGCGAGGCCATCAGGCAAAGAGAGTACAAACCTGTTAGCAGTCTAAGAAACTAATAAAGAACCCTAGGGTCAACCGACAAAAAGCGAGAAGCTCCTGCCAACAGCCAGATACTGGATTGCAACTCCATCGATATCCCTTCACCACCTTTCCTTATAGGACAGCAGAATTGCTGCTCAGGTCTAAAAACAGGAAGAAAAGGATGCTCGAAAGAATGAGCAAGTGCAGAAGAGTACAGTGGTGATCTGTTAAGTCAGGGGAGCTGGGTTATATAAATTCAGCTGGCCCTGGTGCCGGCCTAGTAGCCCAATCACCAACCAGCCGAGCAGGCTCAATTCCAGCAGCTACCTAACGTGCACAAGAGAACACAGTTAACACTAGAGAAAATGTCCCCAATCACGACAGCCATACCCAAAGGTTTGTGCACCATAAACAATTCTCTCTAGAAAATGTTGACAAGGATATTAACTTTTCAAATTCAATAGATGAAGAAAATAGAACCGAACCCCTCACATTCTATCCCCTGTTCCCTCATGGACATCCCTGAGGCAAAGGACTATGATGTCAGTGCAGCTGTGACCTAAGCTCTGACACTTGCCATTTACCTCTTGCTGCTTCTCCTCATTGGGGTACGTGTCTACAAATACTCCCAGCCCCACAAATTTGTCCATGTTTCCAAACACAGGCCCTAGAGAGAGAGAAGAGATGATGAACAATGAAATAAAGCCAAGAGTTGATAAAGGAATAACATATCACTATGATGGAGAAAAAAGTAAAATTCAAATGACTCCCAGGGCCTCTCTTTAAGAAGAGAAAATGTATGGAAAAGCAGCCAGCACAGTGCATGGCCTGTAGCAAGCACCCAACAAAATGTGTAGCTGTTTGGTATCGAAGGCAGGTGGGGGAAGAGAGGAGGCCACTGCAACATTGTTAAGCACTACAGCTGCTCCCTGGTCCAAACTGGTTGCTAAGGCATCCCTAAAGAATTCTGCTTCACAAACGCTTGGTGACAACTATGCCCCGGAGAGAGAGCTGAATTCCCAAGTTCCACTTCTGGCTGCAAAAGAGATCAGGTCAAATCAGGTTGAGTTTGCCATGTTCTTGGAGCAATGGCTCCCACACAACTCCAGGCTCAAGGAGTTCTGAGATCGTCCACTGCACATGCTCGGAAGAAATCAGCTCACCCAATCGTCAGTGTTCGGGAAAGCCAGCGCTTTCACCCGGCCAACAGGCCACGTGGCCTCAAAGGGAAACCAGAAGGAACTAATAAGCAAGAAATTGTCCCAGGATGAGTCAAGTTCAGCTGCTTTACTAGGAGTCAGACCCCATTCTAGACACTAGACAGGCCGGCCTTCATCCACAGACATCAAGGAGGTGGCAAACTGCTGGCACTGTGGGCACATACCCTTTGCCAAAAGATGGCACGTGAGAAAGCAGGCCTGTCACACCCCACACAAGAGCAACCCAGGGTCCCAATACCTGGCTGCATCCGATCCTTTGTGTACCAGATTGCCAAGCCATCCCCATGCAGATTCTTCTTCCCTTGTCCATGGATTTTGAAGTGCACCTGCAATTCCCAGTCTCTCAGGAAACATGGCTGAAGAGAAAAAGACACTGGAATCAATGAAGAGTGTGAAATGTGAGCCCCTCCCTCAAGCCCTTGCCAGCAGTCTAGAGCCTCGGAAAACATAAATGCAGGTAACATGAGGTGAAGGGTTGAAATTGAAATCTATGACTTGCTATGTGCTAAAATTAAACAGGTTGAGGCGTTCAACTGTATATGATATCTAATGTGGAAAGTAAATAAGCCTCCCGATTATCTTCAGTATCTCCTAATAGAAACAGGATAGTGCTCCAAAGTTAGAAAAGACAAGAGACTGCCAGGTTAGACTACTGTGATCCTACAGCAAAGCATCTCAGCCTATAGAGTACAGGTGGCTGAATTAACACTCATTGGGAACTTGAGATCACCCTTCTGACAAGAAAGACTCTAAAAAGCCTGGATTTCAAGAAAGGTCAAAGCTTCATTCATTACAGAAGAATAAGAAAAGCTAAGCCATTATGCAAAGGTTTCCAGGAATAATTAAGCAGATATGTAAACAACTCTAATTAGCTAGACTTGTCCTTATGCCAAGCTGAAGGGTAAGCCAGAATTCCCCCAAGGAGGAGTAGGTTACAGTCTCCCAAAACATCATGCCCATGGTCAAGAAGCATAAAAGCACCAAAGGAGAATACCACCATCCCCATCACAGGGACAGCTTCTGGTGGAAAAACATGGAGATGGGTACTAGTCAGACTCCTGTGTTTGTTGGGGTTTTGTTTTTGTTTTGTTTTGAATTGTGTATCAAAAGCTTGGGAAAATGGAAAAGGGAGTAAGTGAATGGTTAAGTGTTCTAAGTAGTTGAACACTTTGAAGAGAAAGCGGACTAGTATCTGGCTTAGAGAGGCACCTGATTAAAGGTCACTATGAAGAAAGAAGGGAAAGAGGAGCAGATAGACCAGCAGGGTTCACCCAGAGGCTCTCCAAATAGAATGTTCTAGCTCTCGAGCAACATATTGCTAGATCATTTTTAGTATTCATTTTTAATTTCTGAGAAATCTTCCAAAAGTGTAAGTATTAGGAATACATAGTCAAAAGAAAGGGGTGAGGTTACTTCTAAATTCACAAAAGCTTACCCTACCCTGATGAGCCCAGTCCCTGTGTTGTCATTCTGCATTCTCCTCTTTCTGTTCTTGCACTTAAGATTTCAAGACAAGAGTGGAATTCAGTGGCAGGAAGCTGCCCCATTGCCAGTGGGTATTATCCCCCTTGGACAAGGGCAGAGTCAGAGACCTTCACACTGAGTCAAGAGGTGTCCACTACTTATCCTCAGCCTCCTCTAGCACAGTGCCACACACTTTTGCTCAGGCTATGTCTACCAGTGGTTCTGAAACTTGGCTATACATTAGATTCACCTAGGGAGCTTTTAAAAATGCCCGTGACCACAGGCATCAACTCCAATGGACAGCCAAATCTGAGAACCACTGTTCAAACAAACACATCCTATTCAAATAACTCTGAAACAACTTCAAAGCTCATTCTGATAGATAAAAACAACAAAAACAACAAGAATAACCAAAAACAAACAAAAAACCCACAGTACCAGAGAATCTGAAAAAGGGCAATATAACTAGATCCTAAATTGGAAGAGCCTCAAAAGAATTATGTAGGGGCGCCTGGGTGGCTCAGTCGGTTAAGCGTCTGGCCTCAGCTCAGGTCATGATCTCACGGTTCATGGGTTCGAGCCCCGCATCAGGCTCTGTGCTGACACACAGCTCAGAGCCTGGAGCCTGCTTTGGATTCTGTCTCCTTCTCTCTCTGACCCTGCCCTGCTCATCTGTTTCTCTCTATCTCTCAAAAAATAAATAAAAGACATTAAAAAAAAAAGAATTATGTAGAAGCCGCCAGCAAGACAGCAGCAAGGTATCAAGCTCTAGGCATAATCATTTAGTAACCCAGAGACCTGATCAATGAAACTTACATATAACAGATGCATAATGTAACGACGTGCATTTCTATAACCACTTTAACTTTCTAAGGCTTTTTCATGTCTATCATCTTATTTTATTCTCCCAATAACCCCAGTGGGCATTTAGAAGGTATTATGAAGCTCATCTGGCAGACGGAGAAACTGAAAACAGAATTAACAGTCAAGGGCTCACCGTAGGTCTGTGATACAGCTAGATCTAGAACCCAACCACAGCTGTCCACTGCCAGCCTTTTGCCTCTTCTACCAGAACACAACACCCTGCACTCTGTCCAAGAACGAGAGCAACACTACAATCTGGGTTAAGAGGCCAGCTTGTGCAAATAGCTCATGTAGAAATTTCTCTTATCCCTCTGCTCTGTTAGAATTCTCTGCCAACATAAAATGAACAGGGAAAAGAGAGAGTTCTTTTCTCTGAGGTTCACTTATCTACAACCAATGATAAAAACCAGGAAAAAGTAAGTTCTTAGTTTATGAGAACCCAAGAGAAAGTATTAAGGGATGCCAATGTCATTCCCAAAAGTAAAGGGGTTGTAAAAGATTTAGAAAGAGCCCTGGAAACCAAAAGAAAGCATCATCTTACACTTGTACAAAATCACAGTGCAGGCACACCAGAAATACTGCATTCACTTCTTGCCGCCATAGCTCAAGGAGACACTGTAGCTAGAAAAGGTCCAGAGAAGGACAAAACAGCAACAACAACAACAACAACAACAAAAAACCCAAGGGCTCAAAGTGGCTTTCACATGAATATAAAATTTAAAATTAAACTCTTCAAAGTGAAATAGCAAGGGCAAATCCTGGGATAAAGTTCAGGATAAATCTAAAAGAGCAGTCTTCTACTTTACAAGGTAATGAAACATGAGTTGTTAACCTCCAACAAGTAACACTATCGGGTCAATAGGGAATTAAAGATATTTCAGAAAACAGAACCAAAATGGATTATTTGCTATAACTGGGGCAATCAAGAGCATTTCCCTACATATCTGATTTCATTATAAAGGTCATCATAGTCTCTGAAAAATCCCTGAAATCCACAGAAGACAGAACACTGGGGATAGACAGTAAAATTATGTCAATATGCCAATGGTGAGCTTTTTAGGATTTTGTGGGTCAGCAACACAGGAGGGAGAAAGATTCTTACCACCCGGTTCCACAGGGCACCCTGTTTACTTTGCATATCTGGGGTAAGGCGGATATATTGGGTCATCACCATGGCATTGCCCATCAGATTCCACAGTGAGGAACTGCCTGTGCCCACACCTACAGGGAGGAAGTAGATCAGTTCATACTCTTCAGCACCAACCCGTTCAGAAGCCAAAGACCCGCCTTAAGCTGGAGTCATCATCTTCTGCTCCCTTTCATGACACTCAACCTCCTACCTCTTTCACTCATAAATCTCAAATCCTTATCATCTTGATAGCTTCCTTTTCACAAAGCCCTTCTCAGGTGAAGACATCAGAGCTATCATTTTATCCACTCCACCATAATCATAGCTCAATCAATTTCTCCCATTTTATATAAGTAAACTTTAGCCCCATAAAAGAAAAAAAAATTCCCCAGTTCTACCAAAAAGAGCTTGACCCTCAGTCTTCTGGGGCTTAATCACATTCTTTCTTTAAACAATTCAAGTGTGGGGAGTCACCTGAGTGGCTCAGTTGGTTAAGCATCTGACTTCAGCTCAGGTCATGATCTCCAGGTTCGTGGGTTCAAGCCCCACATTGGGCTCTGTACTGACAGCTGGGAGCCTGGAGCCTGCTTTGGATTCTGTGTCTTCCTCTCTGCCCCTTCCCTGCTTGCGCTCTCGCTCTCTCTCTCTCAAAAATAAACATTAAAAAAATTTTTTTTGATATTCCAAAATTATTTTTATTTTTTTTTAATTTTTTTTTTTTTTTACTTTATAAAGTTTCTAAAAAAATTTTTTAATAAACAATCCAAGTGTGAAGGTGCCGCTCCCAGGACCTCAGGCTATAAGTCTGAGTGTGAACTTTTGTATCTGTGAGACAGTACAGATGAGGCACTTGATGCATCCACTGAGTGAATAAATGATCACTCTTAGCAGCCACATATACACTTGCACTTTGAGTTTTTATCTGCTGTCCCAAACTCCAATAGGGAAACAGACTTGTGTTTCTGCACTTTCTGTCTTCTTTGTAACTAATTGTATAAATTTTTTAGTTGATAAGCTGTGCCTAGGAGCCTAGGAACCCTAAACTGAGCAAAGCTAACCAGACTCCTAGATCAACAGGGCTCCTTGGACTGGAGAACAGGTGTTTTAACCGGTAAAAGAATTTCATCTTCTTTCTCAGTCCAGCCAAGTTCTAGAAACAGAACCCTAGTTCTGCCTCCTGCTTTATTTCTAGCACGTCTACAACTCCATGAGGAGACCGGCTCTTTTCTAATGGCCTTCAGTTTACTTTCCACCATTTGCAGATCCATCCTTCCCACATTCTTCTTATCCAACTCCGACCTCCCCTTTGTCCAGGCCTAGCGCTTGTGGCATCTGAGCCCGGCTTCGGCTTGCTGGAAACTTCCAAAACAGGGTCAGGGGATGGAGGCAACTGACCCCTGCCCTTGCGACCCGTGGCTCCCAAACGCGGCGGGAGTCCCCGTGGGCCCCCACCCACCGCCGGCAGTTTGCTTAAGGCCACGAACGCTTTCACTACCCCGGTCTCTACCGATGAGCTCAAGTCCGGAAGCCCTCCCCGTGCACGACCACCTCGCCCGGGGTGCCTCACCCTGGTAGGGCTTCGACAGCGAGTGTTCCCGTTTCAAGTACTCGAACGTCTGACCCGCCCCGACTTGCCGTGGCCCCTGCCCACACCCCAACAAAAGGAGAAGGAGCAACATCCTGGACCCATTCCAAGCCGATAAACGCCGCCGCCACCGTTGCCACCACCCAGAGGACCCCAGAGTCGCCGCCATCTTTCCCACCGCTGTCCCTTCATTAAAAGCCCGCCCCGTCGCCCAGGCCATTAGCCCAGGGAACCATCTGCCCCGCCTCCCATTGGCTCTCGTCGAGCCCCCGCCCCCGCAGGTGAGCATCTCACCGATTGGCTGGCTTCGGGATCAGTTGCCTTGCCAACCTGGGAAGGGGGTGTGGCCTAATGCCTCGATTCCCTTATTGGCTTTCGTCCTGTGGTCCACTAGGCCTGCTGGGATACGTAGTGATTTCCATTTTGTCTCAGCGTTCTAGAGTAAATTTAAAGAGATAAAATGTTTCTCCCAGTTTCACACAAACGTTCTATCCTCTCTGCCATAGTACCTTCCTGTCTATGCGGAGCTACCCATCAGGATGTAGAACTGAAAGGAGAAATAGGCGAATCCACAATTACTGTAACTGGACAATTATTAGGAAAACTATCAAATTTATAAAAGACTTGAACATAACAAAGAACTTGACCTGATGACATTT
Organism: Suricata suricatta; assembly: GCF_006229205.1. Classification (NCBI taxonomy): domain Eukaryota; kingdom Metazoa; phylum Chordata; class Mammalia; order Carnivora; family Herpestidae; genus Suricata; species Suricata suricatta. The sequence goes on along the minus strand of NC_043703.1, from coordinate 89,761,633 downwards.
ATAGAAACTCCATTCAACAACGCATTCTCTTCAAGAGCAAAAGAAACTTTTACCAAGATAGCCTGGGCAAAATACACACACACACACACACACACACACACACACACACACACACTAAAAAACAAACAAACAAACAAAAACCCCACCTCTACAAATTTAGAAGAAATGAAACCACACAAAGGATGTTCCATCATGATGGAATTAAACTAGAAATAACTGAAACATTTCTGGGAAATCCTCAAATATTTGAAAATCAAACAACTCCCTTCTTTTTAAAAACAATTTTGAGAGAGAGAGAGAGAGAGAGAGAGAGAGCGAGCGCGCGCGAGAGAGAGCATGAGCATGGAAGGGGCAGAGAGAGGCAGAGACACAGATTCCAAAACAGACTCTAGGCTCTGAGTCTGATGTGGGGCTCGAACTCACAAACCATGAGATCATGACCTGAGCCGAAGTCAAATGCTTAACCGACTGAGCCACCCAGGGGCCCCTATGCTTATTTATTTATTTTTAAGAGAGAGAGAGCATGAGCAGGGAAGGGTAGAATGAAAGGGAGACATGGAATCTGAAGTAAGCTCCAGGCCCCTTAAACAACATGTAAATAACTCATAGAGGAGTAGGAAATACTGAAGGACTGCAGTGAGTCTTCTAAGAAATGGAACAGGATTACAATCCTTTACCTGGGTGGCACAGCAATACACACAGGACCTGAAACCAAAAGAGTGAGGATCAGGGGAACCTGGGAGACTCAGTTGGTTGAGCGCCTGACTTAATTTTGACTCAAGTAATGATCTCACAATTTGTGAGTTCAGGTCAGGTCATGATCTCATAGTTCATGAGTTCAAGCCCATATCTGGCTCTCTGTGGAGCCTGCTTCAGATTCTCTCTCCCTTTCACTCTGCAGCTGCCCCACTCATTCATATTCTCTCTCTCTCTCTCAAAAATAAACAGTTTTTAAAAAAGAAGAAGAAGAAGAAGGGCACCTGGGTGGTTCAGTCCATTAAGCATCCAACTTCAGCTCAAGTCATAATCTCATAGTTCATGAGTTCAAGCCTTGCATCGGGCCCTGTGCTGACAGCTCAGAGCCTGGAGCCTGCTTCAAAGTCTGTGTCTCCCTCTCTCTCGGCCCCTCCCTTGCTCAGACTCTGTGTCTCTCTCTCTCTCTAAAATAAATCAACATAGAAAAAAAAAGTGAGGGTCATCGAGCTTCCCACCTTTTCCTCACCAGTTCTATCACCCAAACAATAAATAATCAAGTCCTGATTATTTTATTCCTAATTATTTCACAAAGCCATGGCATCCTTTTCATCCCCTGCTTTGTCTTACTCCCAAACCACAACTGTTATTCTGGCCACCATCATCTACAGGTGGTGTCGTAATCTAAACCATCTAGCTATGCCATTTCCTGAGTGTCAGGGTTATATGAGTTGATACTGGTAAAGCTCTTTGAGTAGAGGCTGGCATGTAGTATGCTCTATATTGTCATCATCATTATTATAAACAGAGCCCTTGATGGTTCCCATCACCTGAGGGGAAAAGATTCGAGCCCCTCAACTTGGCAAACAAAGCCCTCTGCCACCCTTCTTGCCTTTATTACCCACAGCTTCTTTTCTTCATCTATATGCACCAGCTTTCCCTCTCCTTGTCCACAGGCACTTCCTCACACAGGCCTTCCCCGACCTCGTCAGGCAGTGGCAGTTGCCCCACTCTGAGCTCTCAGTGTTCCCCAAGCACATTTCTTACAGATTACTCACCAGGTCTGTGTCTTTGTCTTCCCAACAAACGTAACCAAAGTTAATTTTCTCTTGCCTGAATGTAAATATATTTAATAAGAGAAACATGAATGTAAGCCCGTTTAACAGGAGACCAACTTTTAAAAATTCAAACAGTCACAACCATCGGAGCACCTGGCTGGCTCTGTCAGCGGAACATGTGATTCTTGATAGTGGGGCGGTGAGTTTTGAGCCCCACTTGGGTGTAGAGATTACTTAAAAATAAAGTCTAAAAAAACAAAAACAAAACCCAAAAAACTGTTGCAGCCACTGATCATTTACAGATTCCACACAAAGATGTCTGGTGATAAGATATAAGGAATTGCAATGAATCTATTTGCATCATATCCTAGCTTTAAAACCATTCATGGATACCAATTATCAAAGGATAAAACCCAAACGCCTTAATGTAGCATTCAAAGCCCTTCAACCTGACTCAAATCAGGCTGTACACATGTCTATTACAATGTGTGTCACCCTGAATTATGTGGCTCAATTAGCAGATGATGTGTTTGTCTCCCTGGCAAGGCCAGGAGCTCCTGGACCACAGGAAGCAGATCTTACTCATTTCCTATCACAGGCCCTGCCCACTTCCCCATTCCCTAACCCACCACCCAGCACGTAGTAGGAGTTCCAATTGTTTTGAATGAAAATTATTTCCATTCTATTTCTCTGTCAGTTGGAATTTTTTTATGGTGACAAGTATACATAAAATAAAATTTACCATTTTAACCATTTTTAAGTATACAGTTCAGAGGCATTAACTACATTTACATTGCTATGTGACCTACCTACTGGATTTTTTTTTAAGTTTATTTATTTTTGAGAGACAGAGACAGAGTGCAAACAGGGGAGGGGCACAGAGAGAGGGAGACACAGAATCCGAAGTAGGCTTCAGGCTCTCAGCTGTCAGCACAAAGGCCGATGTGGGGCTCAAACCCAGGGACCACTGACCAAGGCCTAAACTGAAATCTGACACTTAACCGACCGAGCCATCCAGGCGCCACTTGACTGGATTTTGGATAGAGTATCTCAGCATACCTCACTGTAAAATTCACTGTGATGAAGAAAAGGAGAATAAAGGAAAGGGTGTGGAAGACAAAATATACAGAACAATAAATCAGATCATTTTCTTCAGACTCTTGCAATAAGGAAAATGCTCATTAGTGAGGAAGCGTATCAAAGGAAAGGAAAGAGGCCTGGTGTTTCATAGAGGCAGGTAAACAAGGGAGTCCGCATGAGCAGGGATAGAGAGCATTTTATGTGAGTCACTGAGGAAGGCAAAAGTGGTCTTATCTCAGAATATTCTAGAACAGAATAATCCATTGGAGTTGACGTTAGCCATTTCTCAGAACCCAAAATGGGGTGAGAGGGGACACAAAATGGTGAGGGGATTTCTTGACTGTAGCTGCTTTCCAGAATTACGGGGTTCATATAAAATTCAGTACTGTCAAGGTGTTGACAGGAGGTGCAGGGAAACAGAAAGTGGAGCCATGTGCCCCTCTGACCTGACACTACGCACATATAGAGGCACTTTCTTGGAGCCAGGTCAGGTCTTGGCCATCTTTCAGATGCTCAATACTCTCTTTTTCTCCACAGAATCATCTCCCATGATCTAGGGCTGTACACCTCCACGGTGGGGGCATTCACAGACAATGTGAGTTGTATATTCTAACAGTTCTGGATGATTCCTCCACTTTCTTGTCTTCAAAGCCAAACAGATACCTCCACTTAGGAGCAGCCTGAAACCTGATGCCCCTACCCCCACCCCACGTCAGAGGCTCCAAGGCTGCCTCTTAGCCCCATCCTTTCCCTCTCCCTCCTGTCCTTCACTTCTTAACCTTGCCATTCTATTTAAATCCACTCCCACCCCAAACCTAGGACCCAAAGCAGGGTGCTGACAACAGCATTCCGAAGCCAAGTAGACCATTCTTCCCTGCTCAGAGATCTGGGTTAGGATTTGGAATTAGGTCCACCATCAGCCCTGGGATGGCAGCTAACTCAGTCCCACCCCTGCTCCGGCTCCATTCTCCCCCAACCCCCTCCCCATTCCCACTCACCCTCACCCTCACCCCACTTTCACCCCGTACTTCCAATCCTCCAAGTAGACCCTAGAGCACAGAAGGGGATGGGAGCTCTAACACTAACCAGCCAACCGCTTTCCAGGGGCAACTTACAAAGTCTGGCCTCCCAGCAAGCCTGGAGTGCTTGGGGCATATGCAGATGCCTTGGTCCCACTCCTAAACATCTGATTTAGTCTAGGGTAGCTACAGCCCAGGGATTTGGTTTTGAAAAGCTCTCCCCAGAGAATATGATATGCAGCCAACTTCCAGAACCACAACACTTTCACACCCAGTATCTCATTTTGACCTCACATTGACTTGGTGTGGTGGGCAAGGTGGGCATGACCTCACTTTAAGCTTAGGACATCTGTACTCAGTTCATAAGTTTCAAACAGGGTACAGTACCTCAATTTAGGGGTAAGATTTTGAGATTTGCTTTGAAGAACATGTAACTCTTGACCTCTGCATTGTGAATGTGAGCCATGTTGGGCTTGGAGACTACTTTAAAAAAAAAAAAAGAAAAAAAGAGGATCACCTGGGTGGCTTAGTCGGTTAAATGTCCGACTTCAGCTCAGGTCATGGTCTTGCAGTCTGTGAGTCCACGCCCTGCACTTTGTGCTGACAGCTCAGGAGCCTGGAGCTTGCTTCACATTCTGTGTCTCCCTCTGTCTCTGCCCCTCCCCCGCTCACTCTCTGTGTCTCTCTCTCAAAAATAAATAACATTAAAAACAAAAAAGAAAAGAAATTCTCCAGAGGCAAATTGTGTGTGTCCTTGGGAGAGGGTAGGATAGATGGAAAAAAAGCAACAAGATCTTGGTAAATGTTGAAACTGGGTCATGGATATATTGGGGTCCCTTCTACCTTTATGTACGTTTGAGAGCTGCCATTATAAAAACTTTAAAAAAATCTCCCTGGGAGATGATTACGAAATGTGCTGGGTATGCATTTGTGGTGTTTTCTAAATTTCCTCCAGGGAATGAAAACTGTAATTAACTGTAATCTGTGAAGTTCATTGTGATCCTTCCAATATAATGTCATAACTAAAAAGAGAGGAGTCTGCAATCTAGAAAAAGAACAGTCAATGTATGAAAATATGTCTGGGTCTATCAATTCTGTCCAGGTAGAGAGTATTTCTAAGTATCCTGTGTTGGTTAAAATAAGGCCTACTGTCCTAACATATTCATAACGACTTCCCACTTAACATTCTAGCTCTCTTAGAAGTTCTCAATATATTTAATATTTAATTTCTCAATATATTAGGAAATTAGTATTAGCATATTATTATATTGCTAGTACTGGCATATTAATATGTTAATTAAGAAATTAGTATTTGGCTTTATCACTTCATCACATCTTATTTTTGTTTTTAATTTTTTTTTCATTTATTTATTTTTGAGGGACAGAAGGAGACAGAGCATGAGTCAGGGAGGGGCAGAGAGAGAGGGTGACACAGAATCCAAAGCAGGCTCCAGGTTCTGAGCTGACCGCACAGAGCCAATGCGGGGCTCAAACCCATGAACCATGAGATCGTGACCTGAGCTGAAGTCTAACTGACTGAGCCACCCAGGCCTCCCTACTTCATCACACTTTAGTCAGTGTGACTTATTGCTTCCCAATGTGTTTACCGATCAGTGAGTTGATAAAAATCAGTAACCTGAGGACCTGATTTCAGATCTGTGGTGGTAGGGGCGAATGAATTAGGAACTGCCTCTAGTCATCCAGATGTCTGCTTATCACAGGTAAGTTGGGACCTAAAATTCACCAAGAATTGCAGGAAGAGGGTGGGAAGAGGGAGGAGAACTTTGGCATGTGGAGTTGGAATGAAAACATCTGCCCTTTTGAGATCCACCTCTACCTTATGACCTGAAGCAAATTACACAATCTCTCTGAGCCTCAAATTCCATATCTGTAAACTGGGTGATGAAACCTACTACAGTGGACTGTTCAGAGCATTAAGTGAAAAATATGTATAGGGACGCGTGGTTCGCTTAGTCATTGAGAGGCCAAATTCCGCTCAGGCCATGATCTCACAGTTTGTGGGTTCAAGTCCCCTGTTGGGCTCTGTGCTGGCAGCTCAGAGCCTGAAGCCTGCTTCCGATTTTGTGTGTCCCTCTCTCTCTGCCCCTCCCTTGCTCATGATCTGTCTCTTTCTGTCTCTCAAAAATAAATAAATTTTAAAAATTTTTTAAAGAAAAAATATATAAAGGATGCACATGCACACTGTAGACTCTAAAAAGTTCTAGAAGTACATAAATCACTATTGTCTGTTACAACTTGTCTACTTGTGTTTTGAAATGTGTTCTGGGAAAGGAGATTTGGCCCTTTAATTTTTAGATTTTTAATGTTTATTATTTTTTAATGTTTATTTATTTTTGAGAGAACATGGGTGGGGGAGGGGCAGAGAGAGAGAGGGAGACACACAGAATCTGAAGCAGGCTCCAGGCTCTGAGCTGTCAGCACAGACCCCAACCGGGGGCTTAAACCCAGGGGCCGTGAGATCATGACCCGAGCTGAAGTTGGACATTCAAATGACAGAGCCATCCAGGCACCCCAATGTTTATTTTGGAAAGAGAGAGAGGGAGAGAGAGAGAAAATGTGCAAGTGAGGGAGGAGCAGAGAGAGAGGGAGACAGAGGATCCAAAGCGGGTTCTGTGCTGACAGCAGAGACCCCAGTGTGGGTCTTGAACTTATGAACCTTGAGATCATGACCTGAGCAAAGTTAGATGCTTAACCAACTGAGGCACCCAGGGACCCCTGGATTTGGTCCCTTTAGAAGAAAGTGCATGTACTGGAAGTTGGTTTATAAATAGAAACTGATTTGAGAACATTGCTCAGGGATCTTGGGCAGGGGGATGTGTAAGCAGAGTAGAAATGTATAATGTACAAATCCTATCACTGAGGCTTATAATTACAAATAGGATATGCTGAATCTTCAAAGGTCAAACAAGTAAAAAAATAAAAGGTTTTGGTGGGTATCATTTTCGTCATTCACCTTCTGCCTATGGAAGATGAACAAGATGGAGGAGCCCTGAGCTCTCTAGATGCTAGATGAGTAGGTAAGTGCCTGGGGACAGCTGATTTACAGCTCTGATAGAAACCAAGGGAGGGGGTGAATAAGGTTGGAAATTCCCATGTTCTGCAGCAAGCAGAACCCATTGGTGTAAGAAATGGCAGGCACTTCAGGATGGGTGGAAGCCTTGTGAACCAGGGAAGCCATCCTGGGTCTTTGGAAGTTATCCTGGCCTGAAGACCTGAGCCAACCAGATGATCGCCACTTCCAAAAGTCAGACAAAGGGTTATTAGCTCTCGGGGAAAAGCCAAGAAGTCAAGATTAGACCAAATACTGATGGATAAAAGTTGAGATTAATGCATAAGGAGCCCAACTGCAAAAATATGATTGTAGGGGCACCTGGGTGGCTCAGTTGGTTAAGCACCAGACTCTTGATTTCAGCTCATGATCTCACCATTTGTGAGTTCAAGCCCTGCATCAGGCTCTCTGCTGTCAGTACAGAACCTGCTTCAGATCTTGTCTCCCTCTCTCTCTGCCCCTCCCCTCCACTCTCCTCTCAGAAATAATTTTTGAAAAATATGATTATATTTCTTTAAATCATATTCTACTTGGTATTTCTTTAAACAACTAGATTCTTACATGTCTGTTTTGTAATAAAGATTTCTATATTCTAAACAATCATGAAGACTTTTATAACATTCCTTGGTGTCTATGTTTCTCAATGAAAAGGACTTGGAATGCACTGGAACTAGACAGATTTCAATTCTTGGCTCTCTTGATCTTGTTGATCTTGAATGACCTTGAACAAATTATTTAACTTCTTTGGGACCCAGTTTTCTATCTGAAAAAGGAGAATAATAGTGATACCTACCTCAAATAATTGCTATAAATATGTAAATGAGAAAAGGAGTGGGGTGCCTGGCTGGCTCATTCAGAAGAGCATGCAACTGTTGATCTCTGGGTCATGAATTCAAGCCCCACACTGGGTACAGAGACTACTTAACAAAAGGGGTACCTGGGTGGCTCAGTTGGTTGAGCATCCAAGTCTTGATATCAGCTCAGGTCATGAGATGGCACTTGGTGAGTTCTTGCCCCCCGGCCCTGTGCTGAGAGCTAAGAGTCCAGGAGCCTGCTTCAGATTCTAGGTCTCCTTCTCTCTCTCTGCCCCTCCCCCACTCACGCTCTGTCTGTCTGTCTCTCAAAAATAAACAAACATTAAAAAATTTTTGTAAAGAAACTGAGAGTTTCTGGAAGGTTTTGATCAGAGGGGGTTTATCATTTAAGTGTTTTAGAGAATCACTCTGCTGCTGACTTGAGAAAACACTATAGAAAAGAAAGAGTAAATGCAAGGAGGCCAAGTATGTTGGTAATCCAAGTGAGCAAGGAACGTGCCTGGGGCCTCGGTGGTGGCAGCAGAAGTGAGATGCGGTAGCTGGATTTTAGATGCATTTTCAAGGCACAGTCAACAGGATTTGCTGATCATCTGACAGAGGAAAAAGGATAACTTCAAGATTTTCTGGCCATAGCAGCTGGAAAGATGGAATTGCTATGTACTGAGAGAAGGGAAATCATGAGACATAGGTGTTTGGGAGGAAAGATATTTTAATTTTGGTGGTACTGGGTTTATGCGTCCATCCGAAATCCAAGCAGAAGATGGGCCCTCTGATCCCAACCATAATCCCCATAAGACCAAATTCCCAATGTTTAAAAAAAGCAGTTGGGGGTCAGGGTTGGAGGAAGTTTGTCAGCTGATTAGTATTCATTAGAGAGGACAGTCCCTCACCTATTGTGATAGCCAGCTTCCAAAAGGTCCCCACTGACCCCTGCCACCTGCTCCTGTAAGGTCCTTTCCCACAGGGTATCAGTTTTCGTCCATATGACCAATAGGATATGGAAGACATGGTGGTACATCATTTCTAAGGCTAGGTCATAAAAGACATTATGACTTCCATCTCAGATCACTTAATATAGGCAAAGCCAGCTACCACGTTGTAAGTAGCCCAATGGAGAGGTCCATGGGACAAAGAACCGAGTCCTCCTGCCAGTATCTGTGTAAGTGAGCTTGGATCCAGCCCCAACCAAGCCTTCAGATGACTTCAGCCCCAGCCAACATCTTGACTTCAATCTGTGAGAAACTCTGAGCCAGAACCACCCAGTTAAACTGCTTCCCGATTCCTGACCCACAGAAGCTATGACATAATAAGTGCTTATTATTTTAAGCTACTAAGTTCTACATTTGTTATGCAGCAATAGATAACTAAAATACCTGTCAAAGTCAAGTGAAGGAGGTGCTCTAAGAAAACTTGGAAGAAAAAAAAAAAAAAGAAAATTTGGATGGTCCTGCAAGGAGAGACTAGCATCTTATTCCACAATCTCTGCTTAGGCAGCAGACTTACTATTTTGCCCTGGGTAGTCTATACAGCAACCATTGGGTGGACTCATTCAACAGGGCCGCCTGACAGGCAAAGTGTACCCCAATGGCAAGAAGCTGGAGGGAAGGAGTTCCAACGTGGGCTGAGCTGAACTTTCTACTACCAGAAACCAATAACTGGACACAAATGACACTCAATCAAGTGGCAACAACCACAAAGTTGTGGGGAGACAGGGTTTTGAACTATGGGAGATTAAGTAAAGACAAATTATCTTTCTTCCCCTCTTGCCCTAACAGGCCCTAATACTGGAGAAGTTTGATCCTGAAAAGGAAGAGGGAAGCATCTTGGAACCAACACATGACCCACTTTGCTTAACACCAGACACATCCACACATCTGCAAACACCTCCCCTTCCCAAAACTGCTAGCTACAGTGATTGGAGGACTGAAGGCTGACCAAGGCCCTTCCCCACTCCAAGTACCTGAAGCAGAAACTGTGATCTCCATCCAGACCCTCTCGGCATATAAAAGCCCACAGCAGACTTCTTGGTGTCCTGCACACCCTAGCTCAATTGTTATGGCCTGAGGCACTTTATCCAGACCTGGTCAGTTTTCTGTCTCCAGTAAGACCCATGGGAAAAGAAGTGGGACAGGTCCTCAGAGAATAGGGAGGTACTATTCCCTGAAGATGGGGACAGGAAGCTGGACAGCTCTGAGCAACAGATGTCCACTACATCTAATCCCGTTGAACTTTTTGTTTTAATACTTATTTTTGAGAAAGAGAGAGAGGGTAAATGGGGGAGGGGCACAGAAAGAGGATCCCAAGCAGGCTCTGCACTGTCATCACAGAGCCCAACGTAGGACTTGATCCTGTGAACCTGTGAGATCATGGCCTGAGCCAAAATCCAGAGTGGCCGCTTAACTGACTGACCCACCCAGGTGCCCCAGGATCTTGTTGATCTTATCTTTACCTTCTTCTCTTGGTTGCCTAGGAAACTTATATATCAGAGAAGTTAAATGAGGATAGAACCGAATTATCAGACCCAGTCCCCTCACGTTGGAGATAAAGCCCTGAGGCCCAGTTGCTGAAGCCTTTATAGATATTTGGTACCTGGGCAATTGTTTGGGACAGACCTGCAAAAATCTGGACACGTGGAAATGAAGATCTCAAAGGCTGTCTCCCTTTCTGGGCAGGGCTGGGAGACAATAAGATTCAGTAATCAGGAACTTGCCTCACGGACCCGCCTGGGGAGATTTATTGCCTCATGTAGATTATGCCAGGCACTCTGGGTATGGATATTATTTATAGGGAGAGAATTCTAACTCCCACCAGTCTTCCTAAGGTTCATCCAAAGAGAATTCCAGTGGACGCTCGTGAGCAATGCATGAGACTGACACCAGTATTTTTCAAATTGAAAATTGGTCAAGAAATCAATTTAGTTAGGTGCAGAGCAGACTTTTGTTGTTGTTGTTGTTGTTGTTTGTTAAGACATAGGATAGAACAGAAATTATACCAAAGGGTAAATGCAATTTCATGACACAGTTTTCTACCTGCAATTTTATATACAAAACTACTGGCTAAAAGCTTCCTCCTCACTTCCCATTCCTGGCCCCCAACAGTATTATTCCCACGCCCTTTTTCAGGGAAATCCAATTAATTCCACAAATGCATACGGAATGGCAAGCATGCTGGACACAGAGATGCCTGTGACATAGTTTTTGTCCTTGAGAAACTCTCAACCCAGTGGGAAATGGCTTCCAGTCCAGAGTAAACGAGAAAATGAAGTGGGCAGAAGGTGGCAGAATACTTTACAGAAAAAAATTGCTAGGCAATAGATAGGGAAGTTGGGGAGAACTTCTGCTTTCTATTTTATAATTTGAATTTGTTGCAGTGAACATGTATCATTTTGGAAATTTTAAAAGCCCAGTAAAAATAAAAAAATACAGGAATGAATAAATGAATAAAATGTAATATGCAAGTCCTCACCTGAGGGAAGCAAAAGGAACACATTTAGGAGCAGTGCTACCAAACTTGGGCTAATTTAGTCCCTTTAGTACAATCCAAGTGTCTCTTGATCTCCATTTTTAAGATCATGACCCTAAGAAGTCAAGCATTATTGCCCCAATTCACCATCTGGTAAGGGAGAGAGCCCATGGCATTTCTGCTATAGCCTTTTTCCATTTGCCGACTAAGAAAAAGGGTTGGAAACTAGGGACAAGGACTTCAAGAAGTTCTTCTTAAACTTTTGTAAATACTAGTGTTTGTTGTGTTGCTCTTCCTTAGTTTTCCCCAGTGATTAACATTTAATCTCTTAACAGAAAAAAGGTCTTGGTGCTTTGGGAGGCAAAAGGAAAAGCTTGTTCGGGTAACCAGTCTTGAGGACAGGGCTCTCTAGTGCACAAGGGGAAGAGGGAAGCAGAAAGAGGAGCAGGCAGAGTCCTGGAGCTCGGTCCCTCTCTGACTCTGTACTTGCCCGTGACTCCTCACAGGGGCCCTGCTCTCCCCACCGGGACTTGATTTTTGGGTAATCAAGTTTCTCAGATCTGAGTGACAGGCTTCCTCTTTCCAACTTGCCAGCCTTTGCAGCCTGAAACCGCATGCACTGTGACAACCCGTGTCTCACCTCCAGCAGTACTCTCTGTGCCGCTGGACGCCCCAAGGGGTCCAGATGTGGTCCTGTTTTGTCCTTGATGATCTTCCTTGGCCTCCCTCTCATTCTGAAGGGAAGGGAAAGAAATTGGAGATAGTGGCTAGGGGTTGGATGGAGACACCAGTGGGGCTAACAAAATCTGAGTATCCTCTAAAAATCCCAGCCTGCCGTGTCCATCACCACCATGGTTACTGATCATGTTCATTGAGCTCTTAGCAGGGGCCAGGCATCATCTGACTCAACACTTCAGAATGCCCCAGAGTCCCAGGTCACACAGGCAATCCATGGCCAAGCCAGCCCCACAGTGTGCCTCCTAATGCCTGAACCCCCATGGTGGGGCATCCTGCCTCCTGTGGTCCTGTCCCAAAGGAGAACAATTTGTCCTATGGCTATGGAGCCAAACCTACCCAATTAATACAAACACCTCCGCCCCTTTGCTGCACTGGCCTTCCACTTCCTGTCACAGGCACATCCTATTATTGGCCTGAATCCATTGTTTTGATGCTTTCCTTCCCTCCTCTGGTTTAATGAGGTGTCTGTCTCAGGTAGAAAATGTTACCAGGTCCTCATGTCCCCACTTGTTGAGGTGACCTGAGCTGGGATTTGAGCCAAGGTACCATCTCAGCTACCCCCCATAATTGCTCTCTGTTCCTCTGTGGAGGGATGACTGCCCTTTCTTTCCCAAGGCAATTTAATAGCACAGATGTAATTTCCAAATGCTCAGGGTTATTGCAGATTTGCAGAGAGCTGGTGAACAGGCCACTGCACATATTGATGTGGCCCCTCCCTCATTCTGAAAATTACTCCCAACCAGGCTTTTGAACCCTAGGGCTCACGGCATCCTCCAAGGGACTTGGGGGGCCATGGCAGTCCTCAGGCTCTGAGCTCCACCCGCAGATGGGCTGCTTATCTCGCAGCAGCTCCCCACCTTGGACACCCAAATGTGGAAGAGGACTAGGAAAACAGTCTGTGAGGATCACAGCCTGGGGATGGGAGCAGGAAGTCCCAGGTTATTATTTAGGACCTTGTTCACCATTGGATTCTCAAGGTCAGCACAAGGCCAAGGACAACAGACGTTTAAGGCCGTCTCCCTGCACAGGACCAGAAAGGAGTGCTCTCAACCCCAGGAGGTATAGACATGTTGCCATAGGGCCCAGAAAGAACCGTCAGGTCCAAAAGGCATGGATGGAGTGTTTTGTGATGCTCAGAAGTCAGGTATCAGACCCCTCTAGAAAGACCATCCCTAAACCCCTTACTTGCAAATGGAGACAACTCAGGTGAGTAAGGGCTTCCACCCTAGGGCAGAGAAACGGGTCTGACCCCCAAAGTAGACAGACTTCTCACAGCCTGGTTCATAGAAGCCACACATTTGTCCAGGCTTCCTGACGCTTCACACAGATAGACCTCCACCTCCATGTTGTCCCCACCGATCTATGGGAGAGGGTTTTCAACTCTGCAGATGAGGAAAGCTTAAATGTCCTTACCAGGGATAAAAGCTTGGCAGGAAAGGTGCCTGGGTGGCTCAGTTGGTTGAGGGTCTGGATCTTGGTTTCAGCTCAGGTCAAGATCTCCCAGTTCGTGGGTTCAAGCCCCACATTGGACTCTGTACTGGCAGTGAGGCACCTGTTTGGAATTCTCTATTTCTCTGCCCCTTCCCCATTCACTCTCTAGATGGGTAGAAAAGAAAAGAAAGAAGAAAAGAAAAGAAAAGAAAAAAATTTTAGGGAAAAAAAGCCTGGCAGGAAATGAACCTGGACTCCAGTCTTGACCTCAAATAGCTCCTTAGACACTTTCCAAGTTATACTGCGTTTAACTTTTGTAGAGAGGTTCCTGTCTCTCTGCCAGATTGAAGGCTCTGGGTGGGCACAAGGTATTTCATTTCTTCGTTGATTCTATTCTGTTCACTTAAGTATGGAGGTAAATGCAATTGTGGATGGGTGGAATTAGATGAACTTTAGTAGAGACTAATTCTTCCTACCAGATCCTCACCACCATTCCCACTTTTAACCCAAGTATCTCAAAAGCTCTCTTCCCCATTTCTTTGTTGACTTCTCTCATTGGACTCAGTGCATATACAGGGAGCTTCTGGGTACAGACAGTTTGAAAAGGGCAAAATAAAAATAGTTGATTGGACAATAATAGAATAATAGAATGGTAAAGTCTCTAAATACCATGGGAAGGGCATTTCCAGCCAGCTGGAAAGAGATGAAGTGGGGTGGACAGAAGCCTCTCTGAGAGCAGGGCTGGCTCTGAGGTGACGCAGGTGACTCATCCTGCCTCGGTGGAGAAGGAACAGCCAGTCGAAAGTTCTGCTTTCTGCTTTTGTTCTGTCTTGGCCAGTGCCCACCCGGAGCCTCCTGCTCCTTCCAAAAGCGGCCAGCTAGAAATTGTAGAATATGAAGTGAGTGCCTACCTGCAAGGGACTGCTTCAGGCTGGCTACTACGCAGAACACTATCAGATTGTTCCTCTCTGTTTGGGCTCTTTCTGGCTGGTATTGATTGTTGCTTTTATTGGCAAACAGGATACCACAATAAAAATAAACACATGTGTTTGTGCACGGAGAGCGTAAAACGGATTCTGTGTCTCCAGGGTCGGGAAAAAACAAACTTGCTCTAAGACCCAGTGGTCAACCTGGTACCCAATTCTCCCCTCCATGTACCTCTGCAATTACTGCGAGGCTGTCTGTCTGTCTCCTTCCCCCTGGCAGAGCAGGCAGCTGCGGTCTTCCTCACACCTCCTGAATGCTTGGTGCTCAATTCATAGTTGCTAACTGACACCAAGGTTGGGCTGTCCAGGAAGGAGTCATTTCAGGGCTAGACTTGGAGCCACACCTCTCAGCTCATTTTCAAGCACATCTACCTTAGCTGGCCAGTCACCACCACAATTTGGGGTTAGGGGTTTGGTCTGGAAGGGCAGGTAACAGCAACATCAGCTACACAGGACGTTCAGAGTTGTCCTGTCCTGTTCGGTGCCTAGGCCAAGCATTCCCGTAAGCTTAGTAAGGTGGTGCCGCCTTGTCATTCTTACTCCCGTTTTATAGATGTAGAAACCTGGTCTGAGAGACACTCCAGCGTGCCTTACCATTGACACAAATCTGTCCTTAAAAGAGCAATCTGGAGGGACTCCAATTTCTGCCTAGATTCAACTTCTTCATCTGTTATATGGAAAAATAACACTACCTCCTAAGGTTGTGCGAAGGATTGAATAAATATTATGTGTATGTTTACTTGCTTATTGTTTTCTGCTCTAGACTGTAAACTCCAGTGGGCAGGGGCTTTGGCTTTTTCACCTTTGTATTGTCAGAGTCTGGAACAAGATGTCTGGCACATAGTAGGTGCTCAATATTTGTCTTCTAAAAGGAAATGACCCAAGATAAGCCCACGAACGACCCTGGCCTTAGGATGTCTCAGACTGGGGACCCGGGCCAGGGCCAGGGCACCTACTTCTGGCTTGGAGACAAGGTCAGCAACCCCCTGCCCCCTCCCGGAGTGCAGAGGCCACAAATATCTCTAAGGGGCAGTCTGCAATGCCGATAGACCGGAGGGCCTCTCTCAGGCCTCAGCCCTCAGGTTCTCCTTCTCTCTCTCTTTTTTTTTTTAATATCAGGAAATTTTTCTCGCCCGAGAACAACGTGGTGCTGCGTTGGGGGTTCCAGCAGAGAAGGACCCCGCACCCGGAGAAAGCGGCAGTGCTCTGGGTAAGGAGCCGAGCATGCAAGGCCCGGCTAGGCTGCGGCGGAGGGACGGCGAGGCCAGGAGGGCAGGCTCGGGGTAAGAGAGCTGGCAGCGCCGACACCCCGTGGGCAGAAAGGCCCGCGGGAATAGGCGTGCGAGGAGGAGGGCGGGGCGAGCGTCAGCCGCGGCTCCGGCGCTCAGGCGCGGCTCCACCTTAAGCGCAGGACCCCCTTAAGGGCGGGCACGGGAGCCGCGCGCCCAGAGGCGGGGTCTCCCATGCAAATAAGGGGCGTGGGTCGGCGGGGCGGGGCG